>NW_003526945.1:2149320-2189846 GCF_000181795.1 Trichinella spiralis | reverse complement strand
GTCCGGCATTTATTCCGACGCCCGGATGAACTTTCGGCCATAAGATCAGATAGGTTGATGGGTTGCCCATATTCATATATACATCCCTGTACATGTATACCGGAAATTGTTGCATCAATTGTTGATGACTCGGCTGGTAACTCCGAATTATGTCGCCGGTAGGCCAAGCTCCAGGCCACCTCGTGAATCCGTTGATTTTTTATGAGAAAGTACATGAAACTTTTTGATTGGGAATTTTTATTTTTTGTTGCTTTCACTCTGTTGAAATTGTTCACTTATATATTGTTTATACTTGTCGTTCTTGTTGTTGTTGTATTTGTACTGTTTTTCCTCAGTTATAATTATTACATTTTATTTTATTTCATTATGGAACAATAAAATATAGAATAATGAAAAAAATGTTTTGTTCATAAATTCTTTCTATGTATTTGAAAAAATTTTTCGTCATTCTACTATTACAAAAAAGACTTTCTAATTGGCATAGTATTGTTCCCGGTTTAGTTTATCATGTTCGCTAACTACTGCTTGTTAGCTTAGAATCAGATTTCTTAGTCTGATAGTTGCTACTGGAGTTAAGTGATCTGCAGTACAGTTATTTTGGCCTTGGTATAGTCGAGTTTTTGTGACATTTGAAAAGTAAGTATCAAATAACCAAAATGAAATTTAATTATTCAAATTCAGTTCTTAATAAGTTTCTCGAATCACTGAATACAGTATTTAATAATGCGCATTAATTTTATTCATTAAGAGCAATGTAGATTTCATTCGCAGCAATAGTTTATGAAGATGGTTAAAATCAGTCTATAAGAAAAATAATAAATTGAAAGTGTTATGTTTTCAAGTATATTTTGTATTTTTATGTTCATTTTAAAATTTCATTATGCTGTTTGTTTGTGACTGTTCTTTGTTTCAGCATATTTCAGATTGAAACACGCATCCAATAAAGTCATTTTAATTACATATAAGTGTAATTTCAGATGATGATTTTTTCAATAAAAAGTACCGTATACCAGTTTGTGCCTGAAAATCAGGGATGAGACGGTATTGGGAACACGTTGTTGTGCGCTTGGTTGGTTTGCTATGATTTTGTTTGTTTGTCTGTATGTGCGTGTGCATTTGTGTTTTGCTTATTGTTTGTGTCGCAATAAATTGCGTATTTCTCACACCATGTGTGTAAACAGAAGCGGAAGACCGTCCGAACACATCGGTTGAGACTATCGACTCCAAGTGTACCATTGTGCGTGGCGCATTACTGTTTGAAGCAGAAATCATTTATTCAACGTTAATGTATGGAAACATTTACATACTATCGCCAGTCGAAACAAGAATAATGGTTTTATTGAGAAGAGAATTACTGTAGCAAGTCTGGATGGGTAACATTGCGTACTGTGGGCTCTATAGCACTGTTCTCACGAACAGTTAGATCTTCCTTGAGCGCATGGGTGCGTAATAGTGAGCGCAGCAATATCAACGACAGTGC
Organism: Trichinella spiralis; assembly: GCF_000181795.1. Classification (NCBI taxonomy): domain Eukaryota; kingdom Metazoa; phylum Nematoda; class Enoplea; order Trichinellida; family Trichinellidae; genus Trichinella; species Trichinella spiralis. The sequence goes on along the minus strand of NW_003526945.1, from coordinate 2,188,366 downwards.
CGTTGTCCACTGAACACCAAGTACAGCGTCGAAGCAGTCGTACATGAATGCTGAAGATGCTGTTCGAAACGCTCGACAATGACGTTGGGTTGTGGATGGTACATGGACGAGCGGATATGTTGGCAGCCTAGCAGCAGCTTCTTGTCTGTAGCTCATGTGTTTGAATCAAAGTGTTTGCTTCTATCGGTGGTCACTCAGCTGGAACGCCGAAACGTGTGATCGAATTGTACTAGAATGTTCGAGCTACCATTGTTACTGTGATATCGCGGAAAGGACAACCTTCATATTCCGCATGCCACGTAAAAATTAATGCGATAAGATCGATATGTTGATGTAGTTGCCTATATCCAAATATACATCCCTGTATATGTATACCGGAAATTGTTGCCTCAATTGGTGATGACTCCACTGGGAACTCCGAATTATGTCGCCGGTAAGCCAAGTTCCAGGCCACCTCGTGAATCCGTTGGCTGCAGCGTAACATGTACGGCATCTATTCCGAACGCCGGATAGAACTTACCGGCATAAGATCGATATGTTGATGTGGTTGCCCATATTCATATATACATCCCTGTACATGTATACCGGAAATTGTTGCATCAATTGTTGATGACTCGGCTGGTAACTCCGAATTATGTCGCCGGTAGGCCAAGCTCCAGGCCACCTCGTGAATCCGTTGATTTTTATGAGAAAGTACATGAAACTTTTTGATTGGGAATTTTTATTTTTTGTTGCTTTCACTCTGTTGAAATTGTTCACTTATATATTGTTTATACTTGTCGTTCTTGTTGTTGTTGTATTTGTACTGTTTTTCCTCAGTTATAATTATTACATTTTATTTTATTTCATTATGGAACAATAAAATATAGAATAATGAAAAAAATGTTTTGTTCATAAATTCTTTCTATGTATTTGAAAAAATTTTTCGTCATTCTACTATTACAAAAAAGACTTTCTAATTGGCATAGTATTGTTCCCGGTTTAGTTTATCATGTTCGCTAACTACTGCTTGTTAGCTTAGAATCAGATTCCTTAGTCTGATAGTTGCTACTGGAGTTAACTGGTCTGCAGTACAGTTATTTTGGCCTTGGTATAGTAGAGTTTTTGTGACATTTGAAAAGTAAGTATCAAATAACCAAAATGAAATTTAATTATTCAAATTCAGTTCTTAAAAAGTTTCTCGAATCACTGAATACAGTATTTAATAATGCGCATTAATTTTATTCATTAAGAGCAATGTAGATTTCATTCGCAGCAATAGTTTATGAAGATGGTTAAAATCAGTCTATGAGAAAAATAATAAATTGAAAGTGTTATGTTTTCAAGTATATTTTGTATTTTTATGTTCATTTTAAAATTTCATTATGCTGTTTGTTTGTGACTGTTCTTTGTTTCAGCATATTTCAGATTGCAACACGCATCCAATAAAGTCATTTTAATTACATATAAGTGTAATTTCAGATGATGATTTTAGCAATAAAAAGTACCGTATACCAGTTTGTGCCTGAAAATCAGGGATGAGACGGTATTGGGAACACGTTGTTGTGCGCTTGGTTGGTTGCTATGATTTTGTTTGTTTGTCTGTATGTGCGTGTGCATTTGTGTTTTGCTTATTGTTTGTGTCGCAATAAATTGCGTATCTCTCACACCATGTGTGTGAACAGAAGCGGAAGACCGTCTGAACACATCGGTTGAGACTATCGACTCCAAGTGTACCATTGTGCGTGGCGCATTACTGTTTGAAGCAGAAATCATTTATTCAACGTTAATGTATGGAAACATTTACATACTATGGCCAGTCGAAACAAGAATAATGGTTTTACTGAGAAGAGAATTACTGTAGCAAGTCTGGATAGGTAACATTGCGTACTGTGGGCTCTATGGCACTGTTCTCACGAACAGTTAGATCTTCTTTCAGCCATTATTCATCCTCATCATAGGTGCAGTAAGCATAGTTGTTCTACGAATTTCGAACTTTCAGCCGAGGATCGCCTGCTTTCCGAAGTGATATCCGTATTATCTTCGTAGATGTTCGGCTGATATGAGCCTCGACTAAATGAGGCAGAAGAAACTAGGTTGAGAACAAGCTCATTTAACCCCAGAAATGAGAAATTGCGCATAAATTTTTTATTGATCAAGATAAATCAAACACGGAGAACGTTTAGACAAAGAACGAAATTCATTATCATCTTTTTTCCATATACTAATAGTATCATTTATTGAACAAAAGAAAAATGCTAGAGAAAATTTCAAAAAATAATACGTTGCAAATGTTGTTCGTCAGGCCAACTGAACGTTTTGTAGAAAAATAAAATCAAACAAGCACAATTTATCAACACGCTGTACGTGAATTCAAATAATAATGTCTTCATGCTTTGGACCTTCGCGTGGATACGCCACATGTAATACGGTGTGATGAAATAGCGCAGTTCCAATAGACGATTTGGTACGGTCACCAATGCCAGTGTGAGCCAAAATAATATTTTCCAACAAAACGAATGCATCTCCAACGATCTGTGCACAGCAGTGAGGCACAAAAAGTAAACCGGCATCAGCAAGTACTTTGCACTCCAGTGGGCCATGAACCACCGACGCCAGATGTAAAACGTCAAATGACGATTGTCGGCCAGCAGATATGGATGCGCGTAGGTGAACAGAGCAATGGAAACAGCCGAACCAATAACAAGCATTGAAAAAAGCATCTTTCGTCTTTTAGCCCAAAGCAACAATCCATAAATGTCGAGTTTTGGTAGTAGGACGGCAACGTTGAAAACAAGGAAAACAACCACGCAATAGGCAACCTGCACCAGGTGAAAGGATAACTGATGCGCCTGACGATCGCCCAACGCTATTCCGTTGTTTTTGTAAACGAAAACGACGAAGCCAATGCCAACAAGAATGTAAGATAATAATGAACAAAGAAGTGCTTTGAAAATACCAAAATCCGACCACAGAACACTGATCACTTGATTCAACGATACCAATTCCAACGGTCGAGCAATGTCGTTTCTTTTGCCGATGATTTCCACTTGATCCAACAAAGCACAGGCGGCAGAAAATGCCACCCAAACGATATTACTCTGTCGAACACAACAGGACAACAATCCAACAAATGCGCTACAGTTGTAATAGTGAAGCCTCGCTAAAAGATACGTCCAGCTAACCAGAAATAGCGATAACACATCGGTGTAATACAGAAATGTGTAGAAAAAACAAAGTGGAAAAATCGTCACGTTCAAGGCAGTTAACTGCATCATGGCTCGGTTTTTCAAATTAGCAGATGAACAATAGTTCTCGTGAACCGACTGCATCAGTTTGACACTGATCAAGTATAATGCAGCAGTGAAGAATGAATTAAAATAGCGCACCGTTTCCAACGAACAACTGCTTCGCACATCCTGGATTCCATAAACAGAATCGAGCATGGGCACGAAAAATAACGTCATAACATACAGGCCGGGTGGTGTAGTGATCTTGCTATTCCAATAAGCAAAGTCGCCTGCACAATAATGGTTTAGTTGACCGATATGAAAAATCTCGTCAATAAAAGGTGCGGGTACGACGATGTTAACCAGGTGAACGATCAGTTGAGATGAGAACAGGATGACGGCGAATAAAATATAGTCGGAAAATTCGTACATATTTACGATTTGAATAAAATTTCAAACAGAAATTGCGTGAAATTGTAACTTTTTCAAAACTATTCAGTCGGTAAAATTTTTGACGAAACAATTTTGCCACTAAATAGAAAAAATTACAAAATAAAAAATTGTATTATTGTTTTCATGTTTTTGAAATTGATATAATAAATAAATTGTATATTATAGATAATAAAACAAATGATTTTGCAAAATTCTGTAATTTGCTTATAGTAAAATTGAAAATCAAGTATAATTAACAACAGTTTTTATCACCCATCTCTGTATTTTATAATAACGACATTTAAACTCGTTAAATTTATGTTTTATTGAATGATTATGCATTTAATATTTAGCCAGCAATTTTAAAGCCGTTCTGTTTTGCATCACTGCCTTATTTTCTACCAAACAAGCCTGCATTAAATATTTTTTGTTTTAGTTTTTCATCTCACACTTTCTTGAAGTTTCTTTAAGTAAAAATAATTTTAAATTTTATTTTATTGTTATTGCCACTATTTTCATTAAATTACAAGGATTTGGTTTACGTCAGGTGAAATTTTCACTACCTTTTCTTACTGGTCGTTTAACGCGCTATCTTATTGGACCTTCACACAGTAGTCTTATTGGTTTTTCTTGTCTGATTGCTCATTGATTCAAACTAATTTTCTGTGATTAGCTACTACAGCTTTCCATTTTATTGGTTCAAACATTTCCATTTAGGTTTACGTAGCTTTAATACGAGTGACGTAACATTAGTAGTGAAAATAATTATTATTTCATAGTTATATTGACTTTTTAATCAAAATTTGGTGAAAATTTTGCCCAAAGTGGACCATTCCAATTATAAATTATACATCCAACAATTTGATTAATGAAAAAAAATCAGAAAATAAAAAAAACTTTACAGCTAATCTTACTTATTAAGCGTAAGGTATTTTTATCCAAATCTATCATATTCTTGTTTTGTTAATTAGAAATTGTATATTTTGTGCAGCAGTATGGACTAAATTTCTTTTTTATATCAGATTCATTCATTCATTACTCAGAAATTTTAATGGACAATGTTACTTTTACAATAACAGGCGCATCGCAATTTGTTCGTAAATTTTCATTAAAAAATAATAATTTGTATAGAATTTAATCTCATTATTTTTTCCAAACTTTTATTATAAAAGTTGAAATAATGTTGTTGATGATTTCTATCAGTCTAATGTTTTCTTTCCAGATTGTTATCACTGATAGGAGAGGAAAATCAATTCTGCCGGAAGCTCTCTGCTAAGCATTGGCTCAAAATGCACTCGTTCTTCAAACGGGCTTAAGAATGCCTATTTATAGGTCGGCTATAATAATATATTCAACATCATAAGTGTTCATCATCAGAGAAACGTGTAAAAATAATTAATTCGCATTATGGTGAAACAAATTTTTTGAAGAAAAACAATCGTCATCATATGTTAATAATAAAATCACTTACGTTAAAATTAAAATTAAAATTTATATTTAATTTTCTGAAATTAAATTCGAAAATTATTAAATATCACAATATTATTCATATTTATTCATTATAAAGCAATTATCAGCTGCAAATTATAAAAATAATACCTGCGCATTTTGTTTGAACTGCTACAGATTTCCGGCCGGGACACTCGTGTGACTAATGAGCTTTGAAGTGTGGTCGGAGTTGGATCGGTTTGGTTCGCTGTCAGTTGCGTTTCTCAGTTATTAAAATATTTTTTACTATTACTCAGCAAAATGGCACGTCAAGCAACTAAATTCGATCCTCGAACGTTAGAAATCAAAACCAAATCAATTGAACGAACTCTTGTACCGCTCGTATCACAGGTTGAACACGTTGTGTTCGTTTTTTCGTTAACCTTTTTGTTTCGGTCAAATGAAAATTTAAACTCTTATTTCCACTTTGATCTAGATCACCACTTTGGTAAATCATCGAGAAAAGTACTATGGAAAAATCAAATCTGAAAAGACATTAAAAGCGATCATGAAGGTGCTGGTTTTCTTTCTCTTTTATTTGTTTTTTACAGTAGGAAAATGTTCACCTCACACTGCTTGCTGTAATATTGTTGGTTATGTTTGAAATGCATTCTGTGCTCGTAGTATTTTGAAGTGGCCATGGGTTTGTTTTGATCGGGTCGATTTTCTTATTCATGATTGCAAATGTTATTTTTATTGACGTGTTGCTTGTCGTCAAGTTTGTCAGTAATATTTCTGTAACGCTAAAACACGTAATTCATTCTTCCAGACACGTACTTGTTGTTTGATTTCATCAACGCGCCATTTTGTCTCTTATTTGCTCTGAAATTATGCTTCTCGTCTTATTATTGTTGGTCAAATCAGACGTCTGAGATGTTGTTGATTCTAGCGCTTTTTCTGTTTCGATTTTCCCTCAAACAAGCTGTTTTGCTTGAGTGCTTTTTTTTATTTTGCTTAAATTGTCTCCGTTTGATGAACAAGCAAGCATGCAGCCCAATTCTGTGGTACATGTTGTGATGTGTTAGAATTTTGCTTTTAATACGAAGCTCGTTTGCGTTTCAACTTGTCACTGCTTTTAGGTTGGTTTTTGCGTTCAAGCAGCCGTTGAGCGTTTCGTGACCGTCGGCGAAAGCATCGCTGATGAACATGTGGAAATCCAACCGGAAATGTATGATGCATGCCAGGAAGCTCGCAGTGCAGGTAAAGCGAACGATTGATTGATATGCAATTTTAATTGCTCATTCAAGCCAGCAACGCGTTGTAATAAATAATTGACTATGTTCGGCTTTTGGCTTGAAAGCTTTCGTTTTGATGATTTCGATCAAGCCGGCGCCGTTTCTGCACGTAGTTGGCATGCTTTTTTTTCTCTCTCCCTGCTGCGCGTTTATAACTAATTATAAAGCTGACTAAACACAAAAAAGAAATTTCCTATAACATTATAGTCTAGCATTTACATGTTCATTTATCACTTTGCGTCACTAGGTTGAGTACTTTTGTTTTCAAATGATTTGAAGGCATTCACATTTACAACGTAGAGTTTAAGCTGATTTTGTAAAAGTGAACTATTTGTTAAGGGCATGTTAAGCGTTGTTCTGTTGCATGGCAAGTTTTATTTAAATGTTGCGACTCTTGTAATAATTTTCAACGTATAATAATAATGCTTAAATTCACAACCAATGTGTAACTTTGAAATTATAATTTCTTTTCATCAGTGATAAAATTAATTTACAATTTTAATGGTTAATTTTTATTCTAGTTTACGTGAATTGTCCATTGCCATTGGATTTTAGAGTATGATTGTAAAAATGGATTCATTTATTTATATAAAATAAAATAAATAATATTATTTAGTAAAAATGAAAATATCGAATTTTTTAATGAATTTTTTTTTAATTTTGTTCTTCTTGATATTGTCAACAAACAGAATGTTTGTTTCTTTTTAGTGTTGAATAACTGCTTTGTTTTGGAGAAAGTTGAATGCATTGTTTTTGCAGTTTGCATTGAGTGCAAATGTAGTAAACATGAAATTAGCCGCAACACCTGAGTGGAGATTTATTGATAAAGCGTACTCATGCATGGTGTTGTCTTATGATTATTGATTCGAGTCGAAATGAGGGAATAGGGGAAATTTAATCCGAAATTCAGTTGAGTATTTGAGGCGAATCTGATTCGAGAAGAACAATTTTATTCGAGAAGCTGATAAATTAGCTTGTTTATGTCAAGCGTTGTACAATCTGAGTCGTGTTTTATTTGTTTTGTTTATGAAATTTTAATTTTTGCATGCGCTAAATTGAACGCAGTTGGAAAAACTTATTTACAAGTTTAATGAATTGACATCGGCAAATTGGAGTGTTGATTTTGCACAGTTGGGGGAAATCAATTGAAAATTTGAGCGAAAGTTGTGTTCAGTTTTTATTGGTGAAAATAATATCACATTATTAATTTATTACACGCTTCGATTTATGTTGCTTTATTTAAAAATAAAGAAAACGAAAAAGTATTATTCGAATAGTTAATAGATACGAGTGAATTAACTGACTGTAGATTGAAAGTTAAAAAAAATCGATTGAAAATTGACAATCATATTTGTTACTGTATGCACGTATGATTGTTGATTTAATATGCTTTGTTCATATTTAAATTTTTGAAATGGAATTTGATTAATTTTGAAGGCGCAGCAATAGCATCGTTGTCGTCGAAAACGATTTCCGATTTCAACAACGGTTCTGTGGTGGATCGTAATTTTTTGGTTCGTGCAACGAGGCAGCTTCTTTCAAGTGTAACCAGAGTGCTGCTGTTGGCCGACCGTGTGCTTGTTAAGCAGATCATTTGTGCTGAAGATAAAGTTTGTTTTGAAGAAAAAAAATTTATTATTATTATTATTATTAATATGTTCATATGATTATTCATTATTGAAGGTCGTCTACACTCTGTCCAGATTGGAAAGCACGAATAATTTTACTGAATTTGTAAAGCTGTTCACACAATTCGGCGGTGAAATGGTCGATTTGGCACACAAAACCGGTGATCGTCAACAAGTAGAACTTTTCTACGATTTCAATTATATTTATTATCATTATTATATATGTTTATTTTATAGGATTTGAAAGGTGAAAAGAGGCGTGCTCAAATGCAGATGGGTCGGTCGATTTTGGAAAAGTATACCATGCTTCTTCTCACCTCGTCTAAGGTTACTTTGTTGCTGAGAATTTTCTACTTTAATTACTTATTATTGTTTTATTATATTTTATTAAGACCACGTTGAGACATCCAGAATGTGATTCGGCTCGTCAAGTGCGGAATTGCGTTTTCAGACAGATTCGTTCAGCTTTACAATTGATTGCGTTGTGCGTTTGTGAGGGCGTTTACCCGTACGACCCTGCACGTTATTGTGCTTCCGTAAGACCAGAAGAAGAACCGTTCGACATCGGTTTGCAGTTGACAGCGGATATTGCTATCAAACAATTTTTGGTTAGTTTTGTTTTTTTTTCAAATTATTGATGCTTCATCAAAATTGAAAAATTCTTGATGCAACAATTCCTTTAGGATACCCTTGAGATGGTTCGCTTGACGGGTAATGTCGGCTTGGGTGTTCAGGAGCGTATATTCGGCGCTTTGAATGCCTTGTGTGAAATGACTCAAGATTTCACCGATTCTGCCTACACGCATCATCACCATCGTGAACAAATCATCGATTTTCTCGGAGAAATCCGCACACAGCTTTCCAACATATTGCAACCAGAAATGGTTCGTCTGTGAATTCCTTTTTTGTGAATTTATTTTTTATCATTTGATTTTGCAGGGTGAAAACGGACCAATCCGACCGGACGATGTGGACAGTTTGGTTGTACGAATTTCTAAAGTTTGCAAAGATCTTCGCAAACAGTTGCAGCTGGTTGCTTTGGATCAGGCGACGGATGTTTTTCGCTCTGACGAAGACGAAGTGATCACATCCAGCATAAAAGCTTGTTCAGTATCTGGCGATGTGGATGGTGTGGAACAATTTATCGAACGGTTTCGTGACCATGCTAATCACATGGAAGAGGTTATTCATTCATTCATTCATTCTTATTTTTATTCATATTGTATTTATTTATTTATTTATTTATTTATTTTCAAGGTTTGTCGTCTTTTACATCACATTTCATTGACTGAATCACTTCACGTGCGCACTGGTCATTCGGAACGAAATCTCAGAGCTTTGGCTCCTTTGGTATTGCTGTGGCATTATTGTTCTCTTTTATTCTGCATGTTTGATTCTCTTTTTCTCAGACAATCTTATCTGGGCGAACGTTCTGTTTACATCCATCTAGTCGAATAGCACGTGAAAATTTGCAAGTGTTCTGTGAAACGTGGTCGCTGGCCATTAATGAATTGGCTCGTCTTGCTAAGGAAGTCGATGTAGCTTGCCATGGACGTCAGGTGGCCGAAAAACAATCCTACATGTCACTTCCAAAGCCTGGAGTAAGACACTATTTGCTTTGTTATATTTTCTTCTTGATTATTTTTACACATTTTTCTTCCACATGTTTTCTTCGTGAAACCTATACGTTTTTGTGTTAATTATTTGCAATTTGAAAATTTTGCCAAATTAATTAGTTTAATTTTTTAAAATTATATTTATTTATTTATTTATTTATTTTAGTTTTTCCTTAAAGTTATTGTCCTTAGGTTGTTAAAATTGATCAGTAGAAATTTTTTAGCTTTCATGCAAGAATTTTCAAGTTCTACTTTTGATTGAATATTATAATTACGCATAAATTCATATTCAGTTAAATTTATTTCGATGAGGTTTGTCGAAATTAAGTCGATTGCATTGCTCATCCGTGCAATCTAGAGATCTCCCTTAGCTGTCTATAGATAGATAAATAGATGGATGCATGCTTCTGGCAAACAGCTGTTTCACTTTGGCTGTTCATGTGGCTTTTATCAATCAGGAGAGGGATACTTTCTGCTCATATGCTTGGTTGAAATATCGATTTATTTTCATTCATTTGTTGAAAATGAATTATAAATTTTATTTTTCTTCACTACGATTTTCCATAAGTAGTTTAAAAAATTGTTTTGCAGTGAATATCACATTTTAAATCAATAATGTTTGTCGTCATATGTGCAAAACTGTCCGCTGAAATTTAGATATTTAATATCAATTTTCTTTTCTCTTAGTGCTGTTTAACTTTATAATTATTTTTTTGATATGCAGCAATTGCACCGAATGTCGAAATGTCGAATTGGAATATGTCAGAAAAAAAGGGTTCAATCTGTGCGAGAATGAGAGTTTTAATAATTAATAAATGCAAAAATATGTCGTGTTTGCTGTTTTATTGTTGTAAAAATGGATGAATTTTTAAATAAATAAATAAATATGTTTGAATTTTAATATCATGATTTTTAGAAACACGGCAGCACAGCAAAGCCAGTGTTGAAGGCGACCGTTTTGGATACAGAGGTTAATGAGTGTTATTTATTTATTTATTTATTTGTTTGTTTGTTTACTGATCTGAAAGTATTGTTTAACATTGCATGATTTTATTGTATTGTATGTATGCTTTTGAATAGGAACAACAAAAAATAGCGAAACTTGGTTTGGAAATGAAATTGTTGACGTCTGAGGTGGATGCAGAAGCGGAAAAATGGGACGAGTATGCGGAAAATGATATTGTCAAGCGTGCGAAAAGCATGTCTTCCATGGCTTACAATATGTATTTGTTCACCCGTGGTGACGGGCCGCTCAAAACCACGCACGATTTGTTCACGCAAGCGGAATTTTTTGCCGAAGAAGCGAACAAAATGTACAGGAACGTTCGTGAATTTTGCTACGAAGTAAATTCGATTAATTTCATTTATTAAAAAAAATTTTTTTTTCAATTTGCATTTATAATAATTTGCTCAGGTGCCAGGCAGTGCGGAAAAAAATGAATTGCTTCAAACTCTTGAACGCATTCCAACCCATTGTCAACAGCTTCAGGTTCTTGTGAAAAGTCCCACTGTTGGCAAATTGGCTACATTTAATAAAGTATGTTGCAAAAAATAAATATTGCAGAAATGTTCGTTCAATGAAATCAATCAAATGGATATATTTTGTTTATTTCAATTTACAGGTAGACAGCGTTATACAAGAGACGAAAAATTTGATGAACGAAATAGCCAAATTGGTGACATCTTGTTTTGTTTGCGCTACTAAGGTAATTTTTGATTTCAATAATTATTGTCTACTGTTGTCTACTGAATAATTATTGTGGTTGTTCACTTTTTGTTCCCAGTGAAATGACAAATTTTGTGAATTTTACACATTTTGTTTGGTTTGTATTTTTAAAGATCCTTTCATATATATATATATATATATACATAGATACGATTTTTGACATCACCTTTTATGAGGATATAAGTATACACTTTCTTTTTTTCATAAATGAATAAGAGTGGCTATTTCAAGAAATTATTGCAAAAAGAAGCTCGAAATGTATAAATTGTTCCAATGATACTTTATTATATTTACATACAGTACACGTACAGGTTTCATCGACCGTAGGGTTGATGATGATGATGATGATGATGAATGATATGCTGTTTTTCGAATGGCTTCTCAACCATGCTTCTTCATCTGATTGAACTGCTATGAATTATCTTGTAGGAATTCGAAGTTATTCGTCGAAGAAGTTGCTATGTTGAACCTATGGCTCAATAAGGTGTTCAGGATGTGTGCGTTTTATACGGGCTTAACAGGTTCGGTTTCTTGCAAAAGCACAGTCAGTACACTTCTATGTGTTGTGATTGTCCCTGAATGTGCTTTCTTTGAAAGAAAAAAGAATCTATCTATCTATCTATCTATCTATCTATCTGTTTATTTATTTGTATAAATGTACAGTTTCATCGTGTCTGGCCTTGCAAGTGGCATGCGTTGAATGGATATTGTTATTTGTATGGTTAAAGAAAAACCAAATTTTTGTTATATTTCGAACTTGTATGAACCATTGTTTGATTTATATTTTTTTGGACACCGATGCTCAACTTTGGGCAGCTATTTTGAAGGGCTTTAGGAAATTTTATACTGGCGGGATGATCAATAATTGTGGCATGCATGACGCTTGGTGACAAACATTTTCAGATTAATATTTACTAGTTTGATAAACAGTTTTGGATTTGCATTTTTTTAAGTTCTTATTTGTATGTAAACTTGAACATTTAGTAGATGTGGATGGAAATTTGTTGTTGTACTTGTTTGTACATATACATATACATATATACATATGTATATGTATATGTAATGTATATATGTGTATAATGTTCATGTATAAGTTATTATTATTGATTTATTTTTTTTATAGTTTGAAATTGAATTTCGCAGCGGCGCTATCAGTTCATCTCGTCTGTTGTTGTCTGATGGGACCGACTATGATACTCATCGGTCAGGAGATTCTAGTCCATGGAGGAGAACCCCTTCGGTTCGTCGATCTCGTTCCCAACCACGAGTTACAGACCAGAGCAGCTGATCGCGTTTCCGTTGAAAATGTCACCATTTTCCCTGCTGTTTCAGTTGAATTCAATTTATCTGCCAAGACATCCATTTTATTTATTATTCATTTTTATTTCTCATCTCTTTGCTCCAAATCTGAATTGCCGCGCACAAATAAATCCTTTAATTGACCCTTACTGCTAATAATTATGATCATTATATAGAACCGTTTGCGCTTGCAGATATTCTCCTCTAGTCGCTTTATTCTTTTTTACGGATAAGTTTTAATTCATCTGAGATATACACATGCTTTTTTATTTTATTTTTTCCTTGCATATCGCTATCGTCTGTTATTATTATTTTAATGTTTTATTCATTACCATCTCATTTTTTACACTCCAACTATATTTATATATTTGTGAGCATTGTTTGTTTTGTTATTGTTGCGAATACAAGCGCCAGGAATTCCTAGTCAATTTGTTACTTTATTTTAATGATTCATTTACACTGCGCTTTATATTGTTTTTTTTCATTGCCTCTAAAGCAGCCGCGTGTCTACTGTCCAAGTTAATACTGAATAAAATACTATTCAAATTGTATTCAGTTCAGTGTAAACGATATGTATGACGACGTTTCAATATGTTTTGCCATATATACGTATATATATATATATACATACATGTTTATTCAGTAACTGAAAACAAACTTTACATTTTAAGCATATATATATATATATCAGAAGAAATATCTAATGAAGCTTTATAGCAGTGTGGTAACAGTAGTAGAAGATGAACTGATGAAAATGACAATTTTGAAAATATTCATTCGACAACATTGAAGAAAAGTTTTGCCATGTAAAATCGAAGAAAAAAGGCAAAAATGTTGCACAACACCTGGTGGAAGATAACACAACTGTAAGCAAGCAAGCAAGCAAAGAAAAAGCAATTTACCTGTATGATAAGAAGCCGAACGACCAATACTTTTTCATGTGTAGGACCATAAAACTTCAGTAACAGATTAATCAGTGTGAAGTTGTTACAAGTGACAGTTTCAACGCCGTCGACAAGCTGCACTTTTGTAGAAACCAAACCCAAAGCGGTATACAAACGCATCACATGCTTTCCAAGGAAATTCAACTGATCACAACGAAACGACGTTACACTGCATGTCAGAGTATTGGAAGCGGAGTCAAATCGAAAAAAGTACAACAATAAAATCAACTTATTGAAATTTGCAAACAAAAAAGCTCGTCAAATACTTTGGCAAACGATGTCTCGGACAAGGTATAATGCGAAAGAGTTGTGGTAATGAGAAAATGAAATTGAATATCTGCGGCAGAAATAACAACATCAACGTTTTGCTGAAATGGCCAAGAATACCAACGACGGCGAAAAGCATTCCAGAAAAGTAGCAAAATGTATCACCAACGAATACACTTGCCGGATACCTGAACAGTATTTTAGCATTTTCTTCGAATGAGAATACATATAATCAAGAATTCTACCAATTGAAACGAAGAAGCACAAGACTAGTTGCAATATATGGAAGCAAAAAATAAATGCTGAACATGTGGTATCGACACTCTTGCTCCAATCCTAATGTTGGATACATTTTTGACAGTCATTGCTGCAAAATAACCCAAAAGAACTTACTGACAAGTTGTACAATATTGAAAATCAGTATCGATATGGCTATAATTACAGACTGTCCAACTTCTAACCCATTTATACCGGCATAAATATTAATAGCGTTTGTACAAAACACAGCTACCATCCCAATGTATACATAATAAAGTACACCTGAAAAAAATTAATGTAAAGATGATGCAATCGAAGGTATCCCTTTGGACCTATGTTTAAAACTTTCCCAAGCCAAGGCTGAAATTGCAAAGGGATGACAATAGAAGTAGAGTTATACGTTGCCGCGTAAACCATGAGCAATGGAAGACTAGCAACTGTTGGAAGAAGCAGCTTATGACGCCAGCGCAGATCAAGCACATCATCAGCAAAACCAAGAAATACCATACAACAAATTGACAATATTCCAGATAAAAATTCAACCAACTGAAATTAAATATTCACTTGAAATCTCAAATGAAACAATCCCAATATCCAACCATATTATATAGCATTTAGTTTGTCATTATTTTCACTTATACCATACTATTATAAAATGCTTCTGTAAAAAATAATTTTGTATAAAAAATTAAATAACTACATGCCTGGTGATAAGGAAACAACGGACTACCATCAAAAATCCATCGTAGAAACGGTGATGGAATAAAAAAAAACAGTATAATCAAATATACTGCTGAAGAAATTACTCCAATAGCTTCTGGGCTAAAATCAACAGAATTGTATCACCATTGACTACATATTCAAAATTATTACATAAATTTTTTGGATTTTTTGCACAAATCGATGCCTCTCAGATTTTTCTTTACAAACATTGGAGAAAATTCTTTGATTAAACCATTTGCCAAGTATGCACCACAAATGGACAAAAACAAATTATATATTATAGAAAACAAATATTCTAAATTCATATTCGCCAAATGGATTTCCAGCCACATGATCATAAATACAAAACTTGGAAAAATATACAGTAGTAAAAAAATTCACGCACAATTTGTTACAATATTTGGGTGAAAAATTTAATTTAAAATTAAACTGCTTTAATTAACACAGAATTTTAAAAGTATGATTAAAAATCTTGAAGCATATAAGTAGATGCTATTATTTACTGTCTCTTGTAAATATACAAGTTTTATATAAGCAGTACATTATTTCAAAGTTAAAAGGAATTAATTTTACAAATAAAAAATCAAAAATATGGATATTCGGAGAATTTAATTTAAAATTTTAATTTCAACTTTAATATTAATTACTTTCTGAAATATATTGTCTTAATTATAGTAGAAAATGTTGTAATAGTATTTGAATCTACAAGATTTCTAAACACTGTTTACACAAAGTCAATTTATGCGTTTATATATCAGCAGGTAGGCCTGTAAGAAACATTCTTAATTTTCTGAATTGAATTTTAATTTATTCATTAAATAATGCTTCCTCAAAAAGAACTTTTTCTCAGATTTAATTGGCAGAGTTTTCTATCATAATTTAGGCACTGTTGAAACTCCATACATGCCCACTTGCTATGTAACTGTCGTTTGACAGTTCAGAAGTGTGAAATTTAAAATTAAAATATTTTTTACTCAGAAATGATCTTATTGTTTCACTGACAAAGTTTTCGATGTATTTGAAACTTTTACTAATACGTACAGTACATCAATATTATCAAGTTGTTAAAACTTTAAAGTTACAGTTAAAACTCAAAAGAGTAAACATACATTTGCATATTATACAAAAAGACAAAGCTGCTTGCTTGCTTAAGAACTGAATTGAATTCAGTGAAAAGGAATTTCAATTCATCGTCACATATGAAAGGTAATATATTATTTCAAAAATACTTTTTTTTAACAATGTATTTATTTGTGTTATGAACTATAATTTTGCTGGAAAGTTTATTAGTTTTATTGTTTTCATTTTTCCAAAATATTTGTATTTGTTTCTATATTTGTTTTATTGTTCAGACTGTGTGACATTTAATTTTCAAACTTCAAATCACAAATATTTAAAAAGAAATAAATTATAAACCACGTTAAAAGAAGAACTGTTAATTGTAAATGTGTGTAATTTTTATTACAGTTGCGACAGTTATTATTTATAATTGAATGTACATGTCTCTGTTGTAAATCAAACACAAAAAGTATAGGATAAATAAAAAAGAATTTCCCATTGATTATTAAAATTTATTTTTACATTAATTTTGCAGATTAAATAAGTTTACATTTATTAGATTGTAAAATTCTGTATGGTGATAATTTTAATAAAAATTAGAAAAAACAGCTACGTTTGTAAATTGGAAAAATTGCGCATTGTTTGGCTACTTGTTATTCGTTATTTGGTTTCATATTCAATATTTTCAATGGAAACTGGTTGTTTTCTTTTTGCAGCAAGGTCAACTTGAATAGTGAAATTTTGAAGTTATTAACTGCAAAAGCAATGCTTATTTGAAAGAACAACGCGAAAGTATGTCGAGTGACAACAATTGAATATTTTGACGAGATGAATTGTTAGAAAAATTCACTTCTATCCAAGTTATATATATACATGTTTTTTTAAGAAACTAACTTCACTACATGACATTGATTCATAATTTAGCAAATGCATCATTGTATGATTCGGTGTAATTTTCTGGAATTAATTTTCATCATTATTAGATGTATTTTATTAGTTGGTGTGAATTTAAAAATCGAATCAACAGAAAATGATGAAAAAGTGGTTTTAAATAAAGTTTTACATGTCATTTATTTATTTGTTTATTTATTTATTTATTTGTTGATGACTTGCGCAATTGTTTCACTTGTTTATTAGAGATCAACGAATTATTTTGTTTTTACAGTATTAAAGAACAAAAAGTGCAAATTATACCGTAACTCCGTCGAAATGTTGCAACTTTGAAGATTACGCAGCCGAGTGGGCAATTTTTTCCGCCGACGATTCAAATTTACATTTTCAAAACATTTGATACGCAGCATAATTCATCAATAAATAACATCTATCAGGTAAGTTGTTCTATTTTTTGTATTTTTTCATCTTCTGAAAAATCTGATCATGCTGTTGAAATTGTTTTGCCGATTTCAACTTTCGGAAAATGTTTTACTGATGTGTTATCGCATGCAGTATGCAATTATAGAACTTGGTTTTGAGGAAAAACGGTGACTTGTTTTAAACTTTCATTTTTCTTATTTTTATTATCTGATAAGCTGGCAAAATATGTTTCAACATATGCTATAGTTGTGCTTGTTAGTTTCAATCCATGCTTTATTTATTTATTGGTTTATTATCTGATCAGCGGTGTACGATTCATCAGTGCTGACTAAACTGGAAATGATGAGCGTAAATGTCAAAAATGTTTTGTTGTGAAGTGTATTTCATAAATAATTTCCACAGTTGAAGACGATAAGTAGATCATCGATGTTATTATTGGAAAAATTGAATAGATGATGAAATATGACTGAACAAATGAATGATAAAGTTGTGTTGAATTTAAAAAATGAGAATGTTATGAAGAATGGTCTTAGATTTTTCAATTGATAAATTTATTGCAAATTCATGTCTGATTAAAATTGAAAGATTAAACAAAAAAGAAACGAGAAAATGACATCATTATGTGGATATTGGGTAAAATTATGGCGGGTGCTAATTTGGGCAGTTGACGTTGGAAATGTAATCGCATACGTTGTGCCTTTGGTTGAATTGCAGACCTTGCGGGCAGGTGAATTTGAACGCTACTCCACCGACACAACGGTAGAACTGTGTGCAATTGGTCGGATTGGAGAAGAAGCCGTCGGCATCGCAGACAAACAACGTTCCCTTGCTTGGCTGGGCAGTTGTACGGCTGGTGAATCTTTCGTCAGCTAATGTTGTTGTTGTTGTTGTTGTTGTCAGGGTGGGTTCCGTCTTTGGTATTCGCCTACAGCCGGACAATTCGGGCAAGGTGCAGTGGCGCCAGAGTGGATCGAAATGCAAATTGGCCGGACATTTCATTTTGTAAATCCCATTGCCGAGGCAGAGGAAAAATTCGGCGCAGTTCTTGGGATCCGGCCAAAAGCCGGGTGGCTTATTGTAGCACGCTTTATCTGTGAATTTTTCAAATAATTTTTCATCAGTGTCTTCATCAAAATCGCTCTCATTGATTAGCATGTCATTATTACCTGTTGATGGAAAAGTCGTCAGCGGACGTCTGGTGGACGTTTGCTGAAAAGTGGAATTTTCACTTATATCTTAACAGAGTATCAGGAAGATCAGAAAAAAATATCCTTTTTTTTAAATTTTAGTCAAATTACAATTTTTACAGCACACTGTGCATAAAAAGAAAATGTATCATCAGTCACGAGGGATGCATGGAATTTTTTCTTGTTTTTTACTGCTAAAATGCAATTTTAAACAAAGTTCTTACATTCGATTGCGGTGCATTGGCGCAGAGAAGCTGGTTGAACATTTTTATCAGTGGATATTTTTCGTTGTTGGTCAACGTGCATTTGCCTTGAAAATCGTCGAAATCCAGGCTCCAAACGAACGCTCCGCCGTAGCCTTGGTTTTGCAGCCAAGTCAACTTAAGCCAAAGTTAAGCTTGTCAGTACGTGGAATGGAGAATTGAAGACAGATATGAAAACCTTTTCACTGTAGCTGTCCGGATCGTCGTAAGAGTACCATTTCCCATCGTGCACCAGGTATGGTGTTTTTGATTCGTCGTCCCAGAATCGTCGGGCTCCATTTTCTAACATTTCGCACAGCTGAAATATTATCCCATCTGAGCGTAAAAAATATTCATAACCATTGCACACAATAATTATGAAACATAAGAAGTGTGCAATCTAATCCAAATGTAGCATTCTTGAAAATTTGACGCAGTTCCTTTTTTCATTTGTCATATTTATCAATAGATTATTTTTAACTGACATTTCAAATCATATAAAATTACATTAGAGGTTTTTTTTCGAATGCAACTTTTGAAAAAGAACGATTATTGATTTGAAATTAAGGTGGAAAATATGAATTAAGCAACATTTTGTTTTCAAGCTAATTTTATGAGGTGTATCTTCGTAGTTTAAGATCAATAAAAACAACGGCTAATAAATGAATAAGAGGTCGTTCATCAATCTCTATTGGGGGTGCCTGTTATTCATTATACCTCGTAAAAGGCAGCCACTCCAGTTTGCTGGACAAACGTCGTTGCTGTTGCTGGACCAACGGCACGCGTTCCAACTCTGATTCCGTGGTCAGTATTGCCGATTGGCAGATTCCATCCACGTCCGTAAGTTGCAAATCCAATGACAATCTTTTCCCTCGGCATTCCCATTTTGAACCACGCTTCAGCAGCATCAGCCTGAAACACTGATTCTCGTAATGCATGTTTGGTTTGCATAATCTGTGCAAATTCAATAATCTATGGTTGTTGTGTGAGCGAGCATCCAGGATGCAAAATAATTTTAGAAATATCATGCATTTTTTTATTAATTAGTTGTTCAGTGTCAAATCAAATGCACACAGTTGTTCTTCCAACACGGATCTGAGCATTAACAGTCGTGTATGTTCTAGTGTTTTCTTTTGGTATTTTTAATTAAGTAGAAAAATTAGTATAACTTACCACATTCCACTGCTTTGCCCATTCTACTGCGGCGCTGTATGCGTACAGAGGACTGTTGATGCCGGTTTGCATTTCCCATCCGCCGTGAAAATCATACGTCATCACATTGACAAAGTCGAAATATCTTTAATTATTTTTTTTACTTTTGGTAAGAAAATTGTATTTAAATGAATTTAAATGGGAGAAAAAAAGAAAATGGTGTGAAAATTGTTACTTCGCCATTGCTTGGACATTGTATCCATCTGCAGCGGTTTGTTCGTTGCCGGTAACAGCGGCCGTGAGGAGCAGTTTTGGCTTGCCCGTTGTTACCGATTCGTAATGAAATGCGTCAGCAATATCCTGATACAATTTTAGCTATTATTTTCTTGTATGCGAGATTTAAATTTCCCTATTATACTGATCAATAATGTGACAATGCAATTGTAATGAAAATAGCCGCGGAACGGAACTTTTCAAATGGGGGACTATTTTTCTTAACATCTTTTCTCCAGTGCTTACTTTGACAAGTATTATAAAATGTGAATAATCAGCAGAAGTAGGATATTCCCAGTCTAAATCGACACCGTCGAAATTGAATCTGCGCAAAAATTCTTTCAACGAATTGACAAATTTACTGCGAGCGTATTGATTCCGTGCCAATTGTTGGAATTTTCTACAAATAAGCATTTAAGAAAAATTTTTTGTTTTAAATTCAAGCGATAAATTTATGAAAATGAAAATTTTCAATTACTGAATTCCGAATCCATAACCGCCAACGGACAGAAGCGTTTTCAAATTTGGATCTTGCTGTTTCAGCTTGTTCACTCTTTGGTAAAGTCCAGTGTTGTCGCTTTTGATGTCATTGTGTTCAGTTGTTGCGACGATGAAATTGTCGGTGAATTTTGCAAATGCGAAAAAGATATGCGTGCACAAGCCAGGCTGGTAGTGTTCAGGCATGTAGGAAGCATCTCCGGTTCTGTATTGGGCCCAGTTTGTGAAATAGCAGCCGCGTATGTATTGGCATGTTTTGGCGCTTTTTGATCCAACTGAAAAAAATGCATCTTAGCATAAAGCAAAGCAAATAATCATTCCACTATTGTAGCTAATAGCAAGCTTCATCTCATTGTCATCATCATCGTTTTCTTTACAACTCTTACAAATCCCATTTTATATTGTTAGTGTTTGTTAGTGAAGTGAAATTATTGACAAGTGATTCAAATTTCAAGTTTGATTTGCAAGTTTGTGTAAAATGCAAAAATTAACTTAGCACAAGTACTTAGTAGTTGCAAAGCGATGAACATTCTCTTGACAAAGAAGTGCGTTGTTGTTTGCATTGTCGGTTTCGGACAAAGTAGAAATCAGTGAACGGATCCTCTTATAAATGTTACTTTTGTTTAATGTTTGATTTGTATATTGGACTTCGAAGCACAATTTCCATGCAATTAATATGGCACTTTCTTGAACATATTTGTACTTTGAGCATTTCAGTTTACCAAATCAAGCTTTTCAAGTATTTCCAAGCGCATTCTTTCTTGTAGAAGACAATATTTTTAATATTTGCATGTTAACGCGATGGTCGCTAATGGAACTTCTTTCAAACTAATACAAGCAAGCCAGCTTTGCATAATTTCACTTTGAAATTGTTAGTAAATGAGATTTTATCAGACGATTAGTGGAAATTAGTTATGCTTCAAGAATTGTGATTTCCACTGAATTAAAATCCAATCCACACTCCGTACAAACGTAAAATGTTAGTGTAGTAGAATTTTGTTCGACATTTGAACAAGGTTGTGAATACGTACATTTGTTGCCTAAAGCTTTGGTCGATACGGACGGGTTGAATTCATATGTACATAGCAGAATTGTATGAATAATCAGCACCAATGCATTCTGCAATATTCTTTATTTCATTGTTTTGTTTATTGTACGTGATGGCTTTTGAGTTGGTAATATAAGCAACTGTTTTGAAAATTTCCAGTGAAATTCAAAAATGATACGATCATATTTGATCTTTTTGTTTTGGAATAAATTGGATAACTTTGCTTACCTTTTCCACAGTGGGGAACATTGTGATTTTTAGTTTCTACAGTCGGCAATGTTTTAATGCCAAGCAAATTTAGTAAATTTAGAGTGAATTTTATTTCATGAATAATTCATTTAATTTATGCTCAGCTTTATGGTAATTTAAAGAATGTCCTAGAAATAAATAAATAAATATATATATGTGTGTGTGTGTGCACATTTCATTTAACAGTTTGAAAAATCACTTTTGCATATTTGTTTGCAATTAGCAGTATTGCATTTTATGACCGCAGGTTCTTCTTTCCACATATTCTACATTTTACTGTATAAAGATATTTTACTGTATAAGATTATGTTAATTTAAGCTGATAAAAATCCTTTTATCTTAAAATTGCGTTTATTTATTTAATGTAGATTAATTAATTTTCTAATTGATTTCAGTGCAAGCGCTTATTAATATTATTTAATATTTATGTATTTGATAATTAATATTGTTGACATGTGAAAAATTAATTCAGCACTCCAAGCAGACTTTAATTTGCTTTTTATCGCTATTGTTCTGTTCATCTTTAAATATAAAAGAGCAGTATAAAAATTATCCTTCTCTTCGATTGCTTAAAAAGGGAATGGTCAAATTCGGGCACGGCAATATTTTATTTGTTCACGTATAGTTGAAAGTGAAAGGTGCAGTGTATGGCGTCTTTTTGCATATTTTAACGTATTTTCAGTTTTTATTTATTTTTCCCTCCGAGCAAGAATTAAAAATGTTCTCTATACTGCCAAGTGAACGTTAATTTCAGTATACTGTAGTATGTGTGAAGGTTCATTGTTTAGTCATTGCAGGCAGCTTGTTGGAAGTTGCATGTATATGTATTTATTTATTTTGATTTCTTTTAATATATATTATATTTGATTTGTTGCAAGTGGGAAAACGTCAGTTGGTTATTTTTATTTTCCACCGCTGGTTGTTAATGATTTATTGATCCACACTTTATGATCTGTCGTATACTTGAACGGCTTTGCACCGTTAGCGTCTATTTTCTTTTATTTGAATAATATTTTTGAAAGTTGAAGTTTTATTTAATATAATTTGTTTGAAGAAAAATGATTAATATTATTATTATATAATTATTCCATTTGTTTGCTTATACATATTAGCATATAAATTATCAATAATAAACAATGTAATCGCATGCGGTGCAATTTTATTCAGTTTACAGTGTTGCAAAAGTTTGTGAAATTGTTTTATATCAATAGATGGATAGATTGTTTGATCAGTCGCATTTATTTGATTAATATTACGAGTTATTTTATATTTAATGCTTTAAATGATTAAGCTTTCAAGTATGTTTTTTTTTGCATTGAAGTTTCTTTTCACATTTGAGAAAAGTTATCATGAAATTGATTATGGGAGAGGGGGTGGATATTATTTTTGATCAATCAATTGATGCAAAACGACATTATTCATTTGAAATAACGCCGTTGATAAAAGCGAAAAAGTTTCTTAATCATCATTATTAGCTTTGGGAATAAAATAAAAATAGCTTTTTCGTTTTGTTTGCTTCGTATTTTTTTTAATTTGCCGTCGGGTTCAAGCCGGTCTGATTTTTGAAAAAGAGCAGCCAGATGATAAGAGATGTGAAGCATTTTGATTTTATTCTGGCAGCCGTGAAACTTTTCTTCGAGCAAGTTGACAAAAAGTTTTCAGCTGGTTAGCTGGCTGGCTAGTTAGCTAGCTAGCTAGCAAGTTAGCTGACTGAATGAGTGAACAGCGTTTTTAATTTGTGATTTGCATCTTTCGTTTCGAATGAGTTTTTATTCACTTTAACATACAAGCAGCAGCAGCAGCAGCAGCAGCAGTAGGCTGCAGTAGCAGTTCAGTTTCTTGTTCTCTTGTTTCGTGTAAAATGCTAGTTGTGCTTTTATTATTGCTGACAAGTTAGTTTATGTGGTATTTATAAATTTATTTTGCACTTATTATGAAATATTATTATTAATTTTTCTTTTTTTTATTTTGCAATCGCTGAACGAAAGCATTTATTGATTTATTTTTCAAAATAATTATAATAATGATGATGATAATTTTTATGTTGAATATATTTGAGGGGTGGTTTGATTTGATTTGCATATACAAGCAGAAGAGAAGAGAAGGGAATTTTTTTAAATTTCTTCTTTTCAGATGTGTTCAACTTTCGTATGAATTTCTTTGCCAAAGAGATTTAGAAACCTAGCAAAGGGGAGAGAGGTACTGTAAAAAGGAAGATTCAGAGGGGAGGGGAGGGGAGGGAAAGAGTCAGGGGGACTGTGGAGAAGAAAAAGAAAGTTGTATTTTGATCGATTTGGAATAGGGTTGTCGTCCGTGAAAGCTGATGGAAGAACAGAAATATCGTGCTATGAAGCGCGAAATAGAAAAGCTTGAAAATGTCCAACTGATGTGAAGCATTTTATTGATCGTTCAGTAGTAGTAGTAGTAGTAGTGGTAGTAGTAGTTCAATTCGACGAGCACCGTTGTTCAACACAACAGGGCGGACTGCATTTTGCTCTGCTGCAGAATTTGATAATAATTTCAAGTTCACTTGAACGAGGTGTTTGTGTGTGTGTGTGTGTGTGTTTGTGAACAGTTGTGTGGAGAAAGAGAAAGAGAACTATGGGAAAAAGCCTGTGTGGAAAAAATTTCATTTTGCATAAAAGTAAAATAATGTTGCAAATGAAAGAATATAGTAATAATCCAATGCAAACGAATGAATGAATACAAGCAACGCTGTTTTCTCATCCGACAACATTTTGCAAAACTGTTCCAGTTGGAAATTTTAATGTAAGCATTGTAGAAGAACTAATTGTGGTTGGTGTGGATATTATTCAAATAATTTTGCAAAATTTTGAAAAGTTGCAATGTTGTTTGCATTTGAGCTTGTTGGTTGGTTGTAAAATGCATTGTTTGCTTGTTTCTGTTCAGTCATGTGGACTTTTTCTTTTCCACTGAAATTGTGGATATTTTTTTTCTGAAAATGCAACAACGCTATCAATGCGGGTCGGTTTTTTTTCACTTTTTTGCTTGCTCATATCTTTTATTCTATTTCTGTTGCTGTTATCTTTCCATTCATCAGAACAGTGTTCGATGGAATTTTATCGTTGCACACAGAATTTTTGCTTTTTCAATGTTAGCTTGCTGCTGCTTCGTTGGGGCAGTGGAGAAAAATCACCGTTGCACAGCAGTTGCCGGTCGTTGCGGCGGCACAGCTAGAGCGTGAAGCAGATGTTCGATGTCGTTCGTTTAGATGCGATGATAGTGTTCGTTTTTCTCCTACGAACGTTTCTCTTTGCAAACATCCCGCTGCGCAGCAATCTACACTGACTGCTGCTATGTACTAGGCTAGATTGCTTCTTTTGTCCACTGAGTTGTGCAGGCAAATGTTGATTTTCATGTTTTGCATCAGTTTGCAAACTTTTGCCAGCATCGATATTCATACTGTGTGTGTGTATGTAAACTGCTTAATCGTGCAGATTTTTTCTTTTTCTTTTTTTTGAATATAATATGTTTACGGCCAATTTATTTCAACTTATTATGTTCAATAATTTTCCAGCGCGTGCGTGTTTGCTTCATCAACTGCAGCTACCACCGTTATTATTATTTATTTACCAATGGAATATTTCCATCAGGTGGAAATTGTTTGCAGTGCAAAATTTGGATGCAATTATTCGTTTTGCAATTTACGCTTAAGCAATGAACAACCAGTGGTTCTTTTCTTTTCTTTCTTTTCATTGCTTTACAATACAATAGTAAAAAGTTTCCATTTGTCAATTTTGAAAATTGTCCGCTTTTTCACGTTTTCTTTTTCACACTTGAGAGCAACAGCAATATGTTTGATTAGTTGTGTTTGCTTATTGATTTCATTTTTAATATTCTTCACTTTTTCGGTATTGAGAATAATTTTAATGATTAGATAAATTTTCTTTTTTTTTCTTAATTGTTCAATGATGAAATGAAAATTTTTATCGACTTTGTTGTTAATATTTGTTAATAATATGTTGGAAAATTGATGGTCAGATTTTTGTTGTGTTGATGTATTAGATAAGAAAAAAAAATTATCGAACATCATGGTCTGTGTTCTGTTCTGTTTCAGCAGAATTGCATTTGAAAAATCAGAAAAAAGATGCGTTCCTCAATGGCAGATTGTTGTGTGAAGTTTTGCTGCTGCTTTCGAATCAAGCGCAACGGCACGTCGGATTTCCTGGATCAGACGGCCGACGGGCAGCGATCGACTGACGGTGCTCATGATTATTCTACAACCACGTTTGCCAACGATTCTGCGGGACAGTTGGTCGGCACAACTTCCCCAAAAACCACCACAGTGACACGGCGATCGTCGCACGGCGGTCACAGTTTTGATGAGGATGTTGATGATGGTGGTGGTGGTGGTCGGTTTGGGGACTCGTTGCCGAAACGGAAGGGCGGTGGTCGTTGGTTTTACCGTCTGTTCTTCAAAGATCGCCATAAGAAATTGCGAGAACTGAACGATTCTGAAACTGTCGCTGCACAGTCTGTTCTATCTGGTGAAACTCCGCCAGCGACCACGCCCGCGGCGGATGAACGTGAAGCAGCAGTTATCCGAGCCGAAATGCACCAGTTGGGCCAAACAGCAGCTGATCCTGTTCAGCAGACATTTGGCACAGCTGGTGGCAGATTGATTTACGAAGTGGACGGTTTGGAACCGATGTCCGGTGGTTTGAAAAGTTTTGTAACTTATCGAATTTACCAATCACCAAGCAACGTCCAACGACAACAGCAACAGCAGCTACAGTTGAATTCCAACTATGCACAAGTGCCCAGTTCTTTCACGTATCTGCTCCCAAACAATGCAGCCGCCAAAAACAAATCTGCGCAAATTAAGCACATCGAATCGAAATTGGCAAAAGCTGTTAATTCGAACGGCGAACGCTGTCGCACCGTAGATAAATCACCGATCACTAGTGGGACGTTGGACGACGATCAGTTGTTGTTATTGACTCCATCGTTCATTATAGAACATGCACCTTTACAAAATGATCATCAAGTACAATTTCTTTTCGAGTCTTCAGTTTGTTATTCAATTTTAATGTTTTGCTGTTGGTGTAAACGTTTGTTTCATTTTTAGACTTCTATTCCATCATCATACAATGATTTGATTGGAAAAACCGTAATGCGTAATACAGTAAGTAATTCGGCGTTGTTCAGTGTGGTTAGTGTTTGTTAATAGCAGATTGTCGCTGTTTCAGAGAAACGACACGTTCTCAGAATTGAACGCCAGTGCAAATGACGACGACACATTGTCTAACGGAGGATTTTATTCGTCGACACCGAAAAAGTCTGTTCAACACAGCCGAAAGTTGATTTTTGAAGTGGATAGTTCATCGTTGATGCAGCCGGAGAGTAAGGAAAATATCATCCCAGGTAATTTTGGTGAACACTTCAATAGAGCAATATTGAAAATTGATTGGTAATAATGTTGTTCTTGTTTTTTTCTAGATTTGGAATTTTGGCAAGATCGTCAAGTGCCATATGCTAATATTGTATTGCCGGAAAGATGTGGGGAAAGAAAGAAGTCCAGTGAAGTTGATATGGGCTGCGGCTATTTTGATGAAAACTTCAAAGCTGCTACATTGGAAAAGCAGTGCAAAG
Source organism: Trichinella spiralis (assembly GCF_000181795.1). Lineage (NCBI taxonomy): Eukaryota > Metazoa > Nematoda > Enoplea > Trichinellida > Trichinellidae > Trichinella > Trichinella spiralis. The sequence goes on along the minus strand of NW_003526945.1, from coordinate 2,160,906 downwards.
ATTTGGCACTGAATGAAGCTAAATTTAAAAATAATTATCCTGTTCCTTCAAGTGGACTGTTGTTAAAAGAAAGCAGACGGAATGAAGCAAAGTACAATTTCTTGTTCAAGGATGTTTTGCAGGATGGAAAATTCCAAGAGACAGGACAGCACGAACTGGGTGATTATAATAAGGCGAACACCATTTTGGACATCAGGAAGCAATTCGATAAGCCTATCTTTGGCGACGAACGTGTCAAAGTTTTGGATGAGTTACCAAGTGAGACGCAGAAATTGGATTCTCTCGAGAAGGGCAGTTACGCCGACGGTACGACATTTTGTTTATTGTGGTTGTTGATGGTGAACAGCAGTCGATAAAGCGAGTTGTTTTAGATTATCCGATTTCTTTGTCACGTTTTCGTGACATGTGCACTACTGCTGCGTCGGTTAAAAAGAAGCTGCAAACAACGGCGGAGGATGAGCAAACTGGGAAGCAAACGAACCGCATCAAAGGTATTAATGCAGATGGTTGTTCTGTTACCGGGGATGATAGACCGAAAAAATCGTTCCGCTACTTACTACCTCGTGATGACAAAGCTGTTGACAAGTGCAAAATATATTCGCTACATTATCAAAAATCTGACTGTCAAGAAAGTTCCGTTCTGACTGAATCGAATACTGCGGCTGTGAACGACGATGCACCATTTGAACTGAAGCTGCATAAAACTGACCAGCAGTTGTTCGTCGGGACAGACAATAGTACTTTGCGAGAAATTCCACTTCAGTTGCCACGTGACGTTCAAGTTGTCGAGAAGGACGTTGCTTCGAACGCGGATCACTCATCATCTGCACTGGACATTGTTGGCGATTCAAAATCCGCAGTGGCGGCCAGTGGATTATTGGAAACTGCTGATGATACGGTACCAGATGTCCGAATTGATGACGAATCCAGTAAACGTAGAGCATGGTTTGAAGATTTTCCAACCAATTCAACTTGGACAGAGGAAAAGAATGGAGTCGAATTCCACTGGAGCAGTTTGCAGCAAAACAGCGACAAACGTCGTCAAGAACAGTCGACCATAACCACCAGTGGTTTGTCTCCGGAAGAAGTGGAGCAAAAGAGTTGCAGCGGCGGTGTTCCAGCTTCAGGCAATGACAGTGTGGACGTGATTCGAGAAATGTTGTCCAATGTCCACTTGGATGACTCAGAAATTTCAGAAGCGGCTTTCGACAATGAACACGTTTCGTCGGAAGTAACGGAAATTTTGAATATCACTTTTGAGAAGACAACAGAAAAGCAGCGCATTGTGGCGCCGTTCACTTTTGCGTCAAAATCTAGTAACGTTGCGACGGTGATCCATTGTGGTGAAACTGTCAGTTTTGAAGAAGAGAACATTGACGTGCCTGTCAGATCAGCAATGAACAATATTGCTGGGGAAGTGGTTAATTTGGGAAACTTTGCAAGAGATGGAAAGGAAAAAATCAAAGTGGAAGTTGATTTGTTGTTGCCAAATGATGAAAAGCTATCCAATTCGGATGATATCAGTCAAGCACTGGTGACGAACGACGACATTTACGCTTCAGAAGATGGCCAACACGCATGGCCCGAGTGTATTGTTCCGAAGAGTCCTTCGCCTGTGTTATGGGAACCGGACAAAAATCCATCGATCGGTGATAATTGTGATACAGAAATACCGATGAATATTTCTTCTGATTTTGAGACAAACCAGAAAATGACAACTGAATCATCAGCAGTGGTAGAATTTGTAGAGAGGGAGAAGAATTTATTTGGAAATTTATTGCCAAATTGCGATTTGTTGCAATCAAATACGAACAGCGACGTGAAAAGCTGCGAACAATTATTGTCTACTGAAAATGTACAACAAGATTTGAATAGCAGTGCCGAGGCGAATGAATTTTCCAACGATTTCGATGCAGATGTTGACCAAAATAAGGAGGACATTTTTGCGGGGAATGAGGTAACAGAAGAAATTGTATCGGTATTTGAAAAGTCGACTACTAATCAGCGTGATGAAAGTGCATTGACCATGATGGAAAACGCTACAATGCACGATAGTGTGTCTCGATGTGTTAAGCTGTCAGTTGCAGATACTGATTACGGGGCTACGATGAAAAGTGAATTGGAATCGAGGGAAATTTCATGCGGCGCACCACTTTGTGAACAATATCCTAATTTGAAATCAGTGAATGGTGAAATGTTGGACACGTCCGGCCGAGAGTGTCAGACAGAGATGCGAAATTTGACGAGCAGCGAGAACAACGCCAATGCTGTGCAAGTGATGCGCAGTGTTGATTCACACCAGTTGCTTGATACTGAGAAATGTGAATTGGAAAATACACTTGCCAAAAAACCATTTCAGGAGGAGTCGTGTGGGAAAATTAAAGCTAATAAGACACGGAAAAGACGCAAGAAGAACGGAACGCAATGTCAGAAAAAGAAGTACGTATATATTTATTTGTCGGTGTGTATATGTGTGTGAATTCAATTATTGAGAATTTTGTTTCAGGCGTGATCGAATCAGTACGCTGTTGAAAGATTTGGGTATGCATGATTTTATGCACAGAGCAGAGCACTGCACGTTGGATGAACTGAGTGAATTGATAAGCAAAGCAGGCTTGGAAAAGAGTCATTTGATTTTTGGTATTGATTATACACGAAGTAATGCTCATCAAGGTGAAAGGACATTTCATGGAAGATCTTTGCACGCCATTCAGCCAGGCATTTTGAATCCATATCAGCAAGTTAGTCACTTTTGTTGTCACTATTAGTTGAATAAGAATTTTCACAAAATATATAAACGAAAATATAAATAAATAAATAAATAAATAAATATATATATATATATATATATATATATATATATATAGGTGATTAGAGTATTGGGAGAAACGATGGCATGCTTCGATCAGAATGGAATTATACCTGCATTCGGATTTGGTGATGCAAAAACAAGCGATGAAGGTGTTTTTCCTTTGAAACTAAACGGTGAAGAGTGTAAAGGATTTCAAGAAGTTTTGACAGCATACAATGCACGCACTCCGACAATTGAATTGGGCGGCCCAACAAATTTTGTACCCCTGATCAAGAAAGCAATTGACATTTGTAGCAGTAGAAAAGCGGTACAATAGACTATTTTTATTTTTTTCAAACTGTATAATAATAATAATAATAATAATCTTGTTTTTAGTATCACATTTTGGTTATTGTTGCTGATGGGCAAGTGACAAATGAAATGATCAATCAACAAGCTATAGCTGCAGCTTCACATTATCCGTTGTCGATTATTATGTAATTGAAAAAAAGAAAGAAGAGCAATTTTCTTTAAATTTATGATTATATTATTTGTTTTCGGTTTATGATTATGATTATGGTTAAGACTGCTGTCATTATTATCTTTGTTTTTATTCGTAGCAGTAGTAGTAATGGATGGTAATAATGGTACACTGTTTTTGATTAGGGTCGGAGTTGGTGATGGTCCGTGGAATATGATGAAGCGTTTCGACGAAACTCTACCCAAGCGGCAATTTGACAACTTTCATTTTGTGGACTTTCACGAAGTATTCTTTGTTTACCTTTTATACTGTATAATGACCAGCTGCTTCTTTTATAAATAGATTTATTTTCCACATTTCAACACTGCATGTGAATAAGTATGTTCATTATAAATTTAGGTGACGAGTGGCGTTTCTAATCCTGAAGTCACATTTGCCGTTCATGCGCTGATGGAAATACCAGAGCAGTACCGGACAATCAAAGCATTTGGTTATATATCTTAAATTCTATAATCCATTATGCCCAGTAAATTGTAAATACTATCTTTTATTAGTACTTCTTGTATTACATTATTTATATATTATGGCGCAGTATTTATTTTGTAATACTTTTCATTTTAAACTTTTTTTTGAAAATAATGAAGATGATATAAATGTGTTAATTATGTATAACTTATACGAATATATGTAAGTATGTATGTATCTATGTATGTATGTGTGGCCGTATCTATTCATATGTTTATTTATTATTTGTTATTCAAGTAAACTGAGCGTGTAATATTTGAAGTGAAGCACTTATGAAGATCATTTTTACGATAAATTATTGATTTACACCATGCGTTAGATATATAAATATATACAGCCTAGAAGGAATTTGTAAGAAAAAATAAGAATAGCAGAATTATTTTAATTTGAATATTTTTATGACAACTCTATGCAAATGGACCAGCTCAAGAAATACGGATCCAGAGAAAGGAGAAAATGGACTCTGTAGAACATTCGAAAAATAATTTGCTGTATTCAATTAAATAAATAAATATTCATTGCAATTTTACAATTATCAAATTTGAATTGAAAAATAACCTCTACTCGAAATAAATTAAACTCTACCAGTGTCATTTTGTTTAAAGTTGTCAATGGTAACGTGTTATTTTAAACGTAAAATTGTTTAAAGTGTAGGCAACGTTTTTGTTTGCTGGAGCAGTTTTCTTCAGTTGTTCTCCAACGACGGTACAGAATGTTGCTTTCAATCCTGAGGTTCAAGCAAAATGCTCTCGCTTTGGCCTGGTGTGGTATCCTGTGCGTCTGCTTCGCACTGGGATATTGGATTTCCAGAAGAATAATGACGGAATTCGGTGAAAAGAACAGGAAGATACTCATTTTTCCCACTGGTGACAATGTGCTTTACGATCCAGCTTCACCAGGTTACACGACACCGTTGTTAGGCGTCGAATTGTCACAGTAAAAAGATGTCATCAAAAGATCTTTTAATCTACTGACCCAAGAAAGCAGTCATGGTTTCTTATCGAATCATTTTATCAAAGTCATTCCACGAAAAAAGGTTTTGGTGAATTCGTTCAAATACCGTATTATTGTATTATTGTTAAAAATTATTGAAAATAAATGTCATTGTATTTTGTTTTGTTTTGAAATAGATTTAATAAAAATTTTCAAATTTGAAAGCATCGGTATGTAAATAAATATCTGCTTCAAAATCGGCAGATGACGGTTACAATTTAAAAATAAAAACCCAATCGCTGACATAGTAGGTATTCATTAAAAACTTTTTTGCACAGTTCAATCAGTTCTTTGTTGGAATTGGTTTGGTAATTTGTTTTTGAAATTCAATTTCTGTCGACCATTCTTTTTCTTCTGTACAAAAATTTAATTTCAGCAACGCACGCGCTTATGCAAAAGTTCTTGAATTCACAGATCAGTCTTCATTTGTTAAAATATAATTTGATTTCTCACCATAAGACTTCAATATAAAAATTGAATTATCATATTGCAGTACATAATTAATTTTAATTATGCACACTGCTGTAGCATTTGTTTGATAAAAATTCACAATATCATTGCACACAGTATGATATCTCGCTTTATAATCATTTTCAAATACTGTATTATTCATAACAGTGCATTAAAGGATGGATATTTGAATATTTTTGACTTTTTTTAGATAATATGATTTTGGCATTTGTTTGTGAGTGATGTTAAAATTTTCTTGGTTTCGTTTATCATGGTCATTAACTATTATTTTTTGTGTGCTTTTTACGACAAAGAAATATTCTTTCTGTACAAATTTTATCGTGTTAAGCGATTTGATAGTTGTCAAAGGTTGGGCAATTCAGCATCATGGATAGCATATGTTAGTAAACGTTTCCCCCAATTATTCGACTGGCTGAAGAATGAGACAGACGATGGCATTTTCCGTATGCATATCATTGAAGCTGAAAACAAGTGCTATTGGTGACATGATTGAGAAATTACGAACAAGCAAAATGGTAATGTATTCTGTTTAAAATATTGGATTGATTTCTCATCTTGCATGTGGCTACGTTTTACAGCCTGAAATGTTATATTCTAACAGTCTGAAGCCGAGGAATAACCGTAGTTATATCTAATTTCCTGTCAGTTGTATGCAGTATGGATATAATGAGTTCTGTTAGTTGAATTAAGTCAGCGACTATCACCCACGGTTGAGATATTTGTTGATATATTATTCAAGCAGGAAAATCTTTGTATACAATTCCTCTTATGATTCACAGCATTTGAAAAATTTTATTTTTCTTCATTTCATGTTTAGTTTAATTTCAAAATATGCGTTACTATATTCTTTGAAGAACAAATTATTTTCAATTTATTTCTATTATCAAAATGCTTTCTATGCATGGAAATTTAATTTCGTATTACTTTATTTTGTATTTGATGTTATTTTGAAATTTTTCTGGTTTAACATTTTTCATTTTCTTTATTATTTATTGCAAGCTTAAAAGCAAAGCGATTCATGATATATTTATTACATTCCAATATGTGAACATGTCGCAGACCGCAATATGTATGACATAGCGAAGAAAGAAAAATTAAAAGGAACATCACTAATGAGCTTTGGTGTCAGCTCATATTCGACGGAAAGTTCAAAGCGAAGAACAAGGAACATCACAAAGCACACTGCAAGGAGCATCAAACAAAAAAAGTTCAAGATGCCAACTCTGCGAAGCCACTGACAACAAAACACCTAGCCGCTGTGAAAAAAAGAAACAACTATCTCTATACGTAAAGCCCATATTTGTGACTATTGTTCGCTTTGCGCAAAAAATAACCTGTATATACATCGATTTGAAAATAAAAATCAAAATCACATTGCTTATTTTATTAACAAAAACATTAAAGTATATTTTTTAAACTTTTTTTAGGTAATGAAGCTCACACTAAAAAGAAATTTATCTCACGGGTCAATTTGACCGGAAACATGAAGCATGTAACAATATCAGAACACGACGCAAGGGTTAAAATAAATTCCTTTCTTCCGGTGAAAACATTCATAGTTTTGTTGAAAAAATTAATAACACCATTCCATATAAACATTTATTAACTTTCATTTTTCAATTCTTTTTATTTAGATTTGTTAAAATCCTTTTTATAAGCTTCACATTTTTTAAGTATTTCTCAAGAAATGCATCAACATGAAAGTTTCGAAGAATTTTATAGTATTCAACAAATAATTCTTTACCGTTAAAAATCAACTTCTTTAATTTTTAAAAAGAAAAATTTTTTCTCAAAAATTGCAAAATTTCATGGGTCATAGACTTGGTTGTTTCTGCGAAAATTGGCGAAAATTCAGTTTTCAAAATTTTGACTTTATCTTGATTGTTATAGTTTCATACTGATGAAAGATGGAATTTTAGAGACTTTCATCTTAAACTGCATGGTAGTTTTTAAATAAATGGGCACTAAATTTGAGGTTCTGCGTATTTTAATACATACAGAAGTCCTCCATCAGTAATTGTTTTCCAACGGCCGGATGACTGCCAATTTCTGCACATGAAACATTTCAGACATCAAATCTGTTAGATTTTTACTAACGTATCTTTTTTACGATTAATAGAATTGAATTTCTTTAATTATTTCTTTTAAATAATCATTAATTGCTGCAAATGAAAACGCGAGCGCTGTAATTGTTTACTTTGTTGAAAAGCAAACATTTAATGGAATGTGGTTCTCATTACCATCTTTTCCATTTACCAAGCATCTCATTCAGACCGAATTTGTGGATATTTAAATTTATTTTTTGCCACATAAAAGGCATGCAATTGTAATTTGCATAATTAGTATAATGTGTAGTCGCCCAGGGTGAATCTTCATTACAAATGCTGTGTAATTAAATAAATTCACAATTCATTTCAAACAATTGAGCTCATGCAAAGCATTTATTCGAATATTTTGAGGTATCCACTGGTTTGTGCGGTGAAACATATTCCATGCTTCACAGAAGCTACGGCATTCTGTGAAATAATTTTATCATTATTGCAAGCAATTGTGTTCCTATTATAGGTATGTAAATTTTTTTATAATCTAAAATAAATGATTTTTTGAGAAATTTGATAAATTTTCCAGTTTGTGCATTTGAAATTTATAGAATAAAAATACTGGCACATGAAACAAAAATAGCTTTCTAATGAGATAATTTGGCAAATTCTTATCTCTGAATTGTAATAATCAAAAATATTCTGAGAACAAAGATTGTCAATTTTGAAAGTTCCTGTATTTTAAATGAAAATCAGGAACAATTCTTATTAAAATAAATTCCTTTTTTCCTGTGGAAACATTCAAAGTTTTGTTGTGCAAATTAACAACACCATTCCATATAAACATTTATTTAACTTTCATTTTTCAATTCTTTTTATTTTGATTTGTTAAAATCCTTTTTATAAGCAGCACGTTTTAAAGTACTTTTCAAGAAATACACAATCATGAAAGTTTCGAAGAATTTTATAGTATTCAACAAATAATTCTTTACCTTTAAAAATCAACTTCTTTAACTTTTAAACAGAAAAATTTTTTCTCAAAAATTACAAAATTTCATGGGTCATAGACTTGGTTGTTTCTGCGAAAATTGGCGAAAATTCAGTTTTCAAAATTTTGACTTTATCTTGATTGTTATAGTTTCATACTGATGGAAGATGGAATTTTAGAGACTTTCATCTTAAACTGCATGGTAGTTTTCGAATAAATGGGCACTAAATTTGAGGTTCTGCGTATTTTAATACATACAGAAGTCCTCCATCAGTAATTGTTTTCCAACGGCCGGAATGGCTGCCAGTTTCTGCACATGAAACATTTCAGACATCAAATCTGTTAGATTTTTACTAACGTATCTTTTTTACGATTAATAGAATAGAATTTCTTTAATTATTTCTTTTAAATAATCATTAATTGCTGCAAATGAAAACGCGAGCGCTGTAATTGTTTACTTTGTTGAAAAGCAAACATTTAATGGAATGTGGTTCTCATTACCATCTTTTCCATTTACCAAGCATCTCATTCAGACCGAATTTGTGGATATTTAAATTTACTTTTGCCACATAAAAGGCATGCAATTGTAATTTGCATAATTAATATAATGTGTAGTCGCCCAGGGTGAATCTTCATTACAAATGCTGTGTAATTAAATAAATTCACAATTCATTTCAAACAATTGAGCTCATGCATAGCATTTATTCGAATATTTTGAGGTATCCACTGGTTTGTACGTTGAAACATATTCCATGCTTCAAAAAAACTACGGCAAACTGTGAAATAATTTTGTGATTATTGCAAACAATTGTGTCCCAATTATAGGTATGAAAATTTTTTTATAATCTAAAATTAATGAATTTTTGAGAAATTTGATAAATTTTCCAGTTTGTGCATTTGAAATTTATAGAATAAAAATACTGGCACATGAAACAAAAATAGCTTTCTAATGAGATAATTTGGCAAATTCTTATCTCTGAATTGTAATAATCAAAAATATTCTGAGAACAAAGATTGTCAATTTTGAAAGTTCCTGTATTTTAAATGAAAATCAGGAACAATTCTTATTAAAATAAATTCCTTTTTTCCTGTGGAAACATTCATAGTTTTGTTGTGCAAATTAATAACACCATTCCATATAAATATTTATTTAACTTTCATTTTTCAATTCTTTTTATTTTGATTTGTTAAAATCCTATTTATAAGCAGCACGTTTTAAAGTACTTATCAAGAAAAGCATCAACATGAAAGTTTCGAAGAATTTTTTAGTATTCAACAAATAATTCTTTATCTTTAAAAATCAACTTCTTTAATTTTTAAAAAGAAAAATTTTTTCTCAAAAATTGCAAAATTTCATGGGTCATAGACTTGGTTGTTTCTGCGAAAATTGGCGAAAATTCAGTTTTCAAAATTTTGACTTTATCTTGATTGTTATAGTTTCATACTGATGGAAGATGGAATTTTAGAGACTTTCATCTTAAACTGCATGGTAGTTTTCGAATAAATGGGCACTAAATTTGAGGTTCTGCGTATTTTAATATATACAGAAGTCCTCCATCAGTAATTGTTTTCCAACGGCCGGAATGACTGCCAATTTCTGCACATGAAACATTTCAGACATCAAATCTGTTAGATTTTTACTAACGTATCTTTTTTACGATTAATAGAATAGAATTTCTTTAATTATTTCTTTTAAATAATCATTAATTGCTGCAAATGAAAACGCGAGCGCTGTAATTGTTTACTTTGTTGAAAAGCAAACATTTAATGGAATGTGGTTCTCATTACCATCTTTTCCATTTACCAAGCATCTCATTCAGACCGAATTTGTGGATATTTAAATTTACTTTTGCCACATAAAAGGCATGCAATTGTAATTTGCATAATTAGTATAATGTGTAGTCGCCCAGGGTGAATCTTCATTACAAATGCTGTGTAATTAAATAAATTCAGAATTCATTTCAAACAATTGAGCTCATGCATAGCATTTATTCGAATATTTTGAGGTATCCACTGGTTTGTACGTTGAAATATATTCCATGCTTCACAGAAACTACGGCATTCTGTGAAATAATTTTATCATTATTGCAAGCAATTGTGTTCCTATTATAGGTATGTAAATTTTTTTATAATCTAAAATAAATGATTTTTTGAGAAATTTGATAAATTTTCCAGTTTGTGCATTTGAAATTTTTAGAATAAAAATACTGGCACATGAAACAAAAATAGCTTTCTAATGAGATAATTTGGCAAATTCTTATCTCTGAATTGTAATAAATCAAACATATTCTGTGAACAAAGATTGTCAATTTTGAAAGTTTCTGTAGCTTAAATGAATATTATTGTAGATGGAAATTTTTTAGCAATGCCCTGAGAACAGTCCTACACTAAATGATGGGCATTTGAGGAACTGTCAAAAATTGTTGAAATGTTTCTTGCCTCAGTTTTTCTATTTCCCTTAGGCCATTTTGCTCTTACTACACCAGAGTCACTGTGAATTGCTTTTTATATTGTGCAGCTACTCTTGTGCAACTCTTCAAAATGTGCTCTCTGTGGTTAGCAATTCATTAGATTAGTGTGATATGGCCATTTGTCCAGCAGCGTTTTGAATTTTACTCACCCACATCACCTATGTCTGAAAAACAAGTTGTGTTTCATATGTTGTGATTGTAGGACTTCAAGAATACGCCATCTGAAAACTAGCGGATTTCTATTTTCTGTTAGTGACATTCATTCTGTGCTTGGATTGATAATTTCCAGTAATGAGAATGAAAAATGGAATTCCTTTTTGAGATCCTTTGGAGAAAGTATGTAATAAAATTGCATTGTCCATTACTTAACTAGTTCTTCCTCTTTTCTTATAAAGCTATTTCCGTCCTTAATATTTGATGGCAATGTAAAATATTTTGCATAGCGTGCAGGCAGTATCAAGAATGGGAATTTCATTTTTTTTCACAACTAATTGTAGATTCTAATATGCTATATGAACTTGATGAAATGAATTTTCATACTATTTGCATTGTTCATCACATTACATGCCTTTAAGCAAAATAGCTTTTATTTTAGCAAACAAATTAATAAAAGAACACTTTTAATTTATGCTATTACGCTCTTACTCATCAAGAATTAGGTTGTTTTTCCAAACCGAACTTTGCGTACTATCATCCAATATTGCAGAATATCGCTTTCCGTGGTTAGTTAGTTTGGTTGGTCGCCATAAGACCGAGGTGTGCAATTGTGAATCTCACTTTTGCATTATCGTCCATCATTTAACAGGTAAATGAATATTCCGACAATG
>NW_003526945.1:2147026-2148944 GCF_000181795.1 Trichinella spiralis | reverse complement strand
TATTACTTTGTTGCTTATAGATGCTGCAGACACACCAAGTACCACATCAATTCAGCATTACTGGAACCTGCATAAAGCAATCATTCACCATTTCGTACATGAATAAATTCATTTGCATGTTAAAAGCAAGTAAGTGATTCAATATATATGGTTATTTGTATGTCATTTGCATGAATATTATCACATAAACAAATACGCAATAGCCATGTTATAGAAAGTAATGAAGCTGAATAACAGTGTATGATAATAATATTAAAATTCATGCGATTTGATTTAAAATTTTTAATTCCTAATTATTTTTCCAGAGAAGAAAGTGGTCGAAATGCATACATAGGTCTGACAGAGGAAGAAAGACAACATGTAAGTAGAAGACATTGTTTTACCTGTATTTCAATCATTTTGAAATTTAGAATTAATTTTTGGACTGTATTTTGAAACTTTTATGCAACTCTCACTTATGCGAAAAGCCCTTTTCATTGACAGCGTGTGATAGAAATGCTAATCAAAAATAATAGATAATCAGTGGTTCATTAGCAAGCTAACAGTAGCCAGATATCTACGGTCGATGACAACACAAGATAGAGATGTCGTTGAAACGAAGCAGTCGCATATTCATTTTCACAGAAAAATGCACCGGTTACTTACAACACTATGGTCAAATAGCAGCGCTGCAATGAATGCGCTAGCAATCATACAGCGTCTGATTGTCGATTTAATTATGCAATTTCTTCTCAGTAGTTAAAGACACAAAAAAGCTTGCAAAAAGTCACTGCTTGATTTTGACCATTACTAAGTCTTCTGAAAATTAAGCCATCCTTAACTGTTTTGGTGTGATTCTAGAGGTCGGTTTGTTTTTATTGTGGTCCTTCAAAAGATTTACTGCGCTTAAAACTTTCATCGAGAAGCTGATTGTAGAAGGTACGCTTAAGAACCAAAAATACGGCCACCTTAGCACGCTTTGTGAAACGAGATGAGCCATTAGTATCAGCCATAAGTAGATTCTTTGCAGCTTATTACTGAGTGGAATGACAGTAGCGCCGCCTCGAAAGCAGAGCAGTTACGAGATGCAGTATGTCGAAGCAGTATTGTTCTTTTGTTGGCGGTTCTGAACAAAGTGCTTTCTTTAACTTTGCCGCTTTCAACACCTCTCCAGGTCTCTCGCCTTGATGTATTACAATGTTGAGACAATATGAATTCTAGAAGAATGGAGGAGTAAATCAAGGGAATGCTTTTGTGTGATTTTGGAAGCAGCTGAAAAGCTGTACAGTGATTTAATACCCCTCCCTCGAAATATATCCAGGCAAATGAGCAGATCTATCGACCCAAAAGAAAACAGAGAATATTACCCACTGAGGGTGTGGAAAACTTTTTTGGAGAACGCTATTCAGTAGTTCTTCGACAAATTGCTTCCACACCGCAATAATGCCATGCCATTAAGTGCCCTTATATGTCGATTCTGATCAGTAAGATTTAAGCCCATTAGAAAATCTGATGGTCACCTAGTAAAGATATATCGACGACCAAAACGAGCTACTCAAGTGTGAAATTACACGCTGAAAAGAAAGTGTAAAAACGTACTTCTTTATCATTATCCAGCTAACGCGCTTGATGCTCTTGCATTGCGCCCAAACGATTATTACCCGATGGTATCCTTACTCCTACAGATTTTCGTTACTCAGCCAATCACCTCAGCCAACGCAGAACGAAGCTCTACTGCAGTGAAATATCTAAAAAGCTATTTCCGGACTTCCATGACAGAAGAACGACTGAACAGACTTGCAGCAATGTGTACATTCATTCTGACATTTCCATTGATAATGACCTTGAAAAAGAAAAGTTCCGTTTCAAAGGGATCGAAATGTGTCGGTCATTTGAATACATTAAAATATCATCTTGAAGGTTATTTCTATCCTGTGAT
>NW_003526945.1:2082979-2147016 GCF_000181795.1 Trichinella spiralis | reverse complement strand
AATGAGTTAAAAAGATGTTTTGCATCGTAACAATATTTCGAAATAAGCTGAAAAGGAAAAAAAATAAGATTGCTGAAGTGTCGGAAAGGTATAAAGCGGGGGAGTTTCTTCGTTCTAAAGAAAAAGATATAAAAACTAGACAAATCAATAATAAAAATAGTGATGCTATCAATAGCTATACTAAGAAGACGAATAACAGTAACTTCGTTCTTCATTTGAGTCGCCCCCTTCTTTGTTCCTCGTTTTTTAAGTATGTAAAAGGAAATCTAAGCAAATGTAAAAAATGTGCTCAAAATTTGCCTGAAACATATTAAGTCAAAACGCAAAGAAAAGCAACAATAAATTTCGGAACGATAAAACCGTAAACAGATAAATTATAGACTACTATCTGACGAAATGTCATCAAATAGTACGTGGTAAAGAAGATTAAGACAGAGAAGGAGAAAAAAAAAGGGCCACCAGTCACATACTGATGCGTATCGATAGATAAACGAATTGAATTGGGAGATACAGATTTTTGGCGATAATAATAAGTATAGAGAAATGGGAAAATTAAACTTCCATCTCGGACGATCCAGCAGAAGTACTAGAACAAAAATAATGAACAGAGATTAAAAAATATAACAAAATGATATAAAATAAATTTCATTTGAAAATCTACTGCTCGACTGTAAGAACTTGCCTGGGAACGTCTTTGGCGCGATAGAGTCGCACTGCTCGACGACGCAGTCGTTCAACCTGCTTGATCTTCGTGTTAACATCGCGAAATTTCGCCTTGAACAATTGCATCTGACTTTCCAACCAAGCAACTCGTTCACTCGAATCGATATCCACCGCTGTTGAAATGGAAAATGAAAAGTGAAAGAAAGAAATAAAAATCATTTTCAAAATTCAAATTCAAAAAACAAAAAACTAACTAACTAATAATTATTATTATAATCATAGACTTACCTTCTTCTTCAAAAATAAACACTTTGGTCGGATCGAATTGTGGATTTTCAGCAGCACTGTCCACTTCTTTTTCCAACATATTCAAACTAACATCTTTAAAATCCATATCGCCATACATGGATGGAAATTCTGCAAAACATAAAAAAATAAATAATAAAACAAATAACATTTACATAATTTTAAGCAAAAAAAAAGATAACTAAACACCATTTTCTTACCGATTTTCAGTTCATCGGGTATGAATTTTTGCAATATTTTAAATGGATTATTTCGTTCCTTTTTCTGCGGAACAACAACGTTGGTCGTTTTGCGTTGGCCTTTCGATGGCTGAGAGGACGGCTTTGGCTGTTTTTTTGGCACAATTCGTTTCTTTTTCCCTTTGCCTTTATTGCCTCCTCCTCTTTTGGACTTTTTCTTCAACGATTTCATACCCAGTTCACCAGTTTTAAAATTGACTACAGTCACTCTTTTTAGCTCCGTGTTTCGTTTGCCGGGATCCTTTTTCCCTTTCTTATTTTCTACTTTCTTGCCCTTCTTCTTCTTCTCCTTCTTATTTTTCTTGTTCTCAGCCTTCACAATCTTATTATCACACCCATTTTTCACGTTCTTATTACCGACTACAACAGCCGGTGAAGCACCACCATTCGCAGCTGTTTTCCCAGTCGCGCCGTCGGTTCCTTTGGCGCCACTTGCATCCGACGCTGCTTTACCTGTATTACCTGAGCTGGTGCTCGTATTGGTGGAGGAGGTATTTTTGTTCGTTTTGCCTGAGTTATTATCATTACTCGTAGTTGAACCACCACCATTTGAGCTACTATTCGCACTTGGTGCAGCTGTTGTTGTTGTCGAAGTGTTACTTGCGGCAGTAGAAGAAGTAACGGCAGATTTCTTCTTCTTCTTGTTCACTTTAGCTGTTGTCGATTTTTTCCCACTTTTTTTCTTAGCCCCAGCAGCAGCAGCAGCAATCTTTTTCTTTTTTTCCCCCTTTTTCTTCACATCACTTTTCTCATCCTTCTGACTATCCGCAAACGTTACTTTTTTCTTGGTCTTTTTTGGCTTGTCATTATTATCGTTGCCATCATTGTTGCTACCCTGAACATCCCCACCACCATTGCCATTTTTCGGCGTCTTCTTTTTCTTCTTTTTTGACACAGCGGCACCGGTCGTGGTGCCCGGCTTAATAACATCTTTCTTCTTAGCTGCTTTACTACTTTTCGCTTTTTGCCCTTCGCCTGAAGTGCCGCCCGTGGCACCGTCTTCCTTCCCATCTTTCTTTGCCGTCTTTCGGCCACCGCCCTTCTTCTTGCCTTCGGCAGTCTTGTCGCCTGCTTTTTTCAATTTATCCTTCACTTTCTTGCCTTCATTCGAAGTTTCCTTCTTTTTCACAACTTTGTGCGTCTTTTTACTCTTCTTCACAACTTTCACACCATCACCACCATCCTCCTTCTTATTCTCATCATCATCATCATCCTTTTTATCCTTCTTTTTACTCTTCTTCCCTTTGGCTTCCTTCTTTTTCTTTTTTTTCTTTTGCTTTTTCTTTTGAATATTCTCCGTTTTTTTCTTACCTTTATTTTGAGTGTCTTCATCCAAAGCCTCTGCTTTATCAGCCACCGCCTGTTCGTGGTCACCACTTTCGGCCACGACCCTATCCTCTTCCACAACCGCTGCTGGTGGCATCATTTCCATCAACTGTTCTGTCGACTGATCTTTTTTCTCAACCATAACCGCCTCATCGACAACAATCTGTGCAGCATTTTCTGTGTCACTTTTCGTTTTCGACGTTCCGTTAGTTGCCAAATTTTGCTCTGTACCAGTAGAAACTGCACTAGCAGCAGAACTTAACAATTGCTGCAGTTCATCTTGAACCAGCGTTTCAGAATTTTGCTTTTCCAAATTCAAGATCTTACCCGCCCCAGACGACGACGATTCCAACTTGTTGTCTTTCAACAACACCTCAGCGTTGGTGTTAGATAATTCTTCCAAAGAGGAGGCCGACGCCATCGTCGCCCCGGTCCCGGACGCACCGACCGTGACCGAGCAATGTTTCGTCGGCTGGTCACCCTCAGCAGAACCATCTTGGATGTCACTGCTCGAGCTCACTGCCCTACGCTTCGGTGGCGCTCGATTTACCCTGTCGCTCACCACCGACGTCGACTCGGCAGTAACAACGTGTTTGCTACGCAAACTCTTGCTGATGGCAGTCGTCTGCCCACGTTTAGCAGGAACTGCTGCCGCAGGCGCTTCACCCTTTATAATCTCTTTTCCTTTTCCAACTTTGGCGGCCGGCTTCAACTTCTTTTTAACACTTTCAACACCACCATCATCACAATCACCAGTACGCTTCAATTGTTTCTTCGCATTCGACGAACCACCGTCATCATCACTACCAACTGTAGTAGCAGCTGCTTTTGCTTTATTACCATTGTCACCACCATTAGGCTCCAACCCTTTGACCACCGACAAAGTTTTGTGCTTGTCACCGGTTACCACCAGACGCAACTTTTTTGAATCACTCGGATGAGCTTCCACTTTGACAACTACCGTCTCCCCAGACGGCTTCTTCTGCTGCTGTTCTGCAACAGTGCCGCTGCCGCCGTCGCCGTCGCCGCCGTCGCCGCCGGCAGTTTTTTGGCCACTTTCTTCTTTATGTGCTTCGTCCGAACCACCTTCAGCGTACTTTTTTCTCTTACGCGAAGCACTGGTCGAATCTCCGGCTTGAATTTTCTCAGCCAATGCTTTACTGCGCATCCACTCCTAAAAAATAAACCACCACACATACAAATATGCACAAAAATATGATACGAGGTGAAAAAACACAACTGTCGAACCTTCTCGTTACGAGACGTAGCATTACGGGGTGTCACCGGCGTGTACTGTTTAAATGGAAAACCAAGTTTTCGCGTAAAATTTTCAAAACTCAGCAAAAAGCTAAAACACACACACAGAAATAATTTCTTCTTCAATGGTTTTGAAATGAATATTATTTCTAATCGGCCAAACTCACCTCTCGTAAGCCACTCGGACCGATTTCACCGTCAAATTGACACCCAAACTGTGAGACATCTTGTCGGTGATAACTTTCCAAAGATTTTTATTGCTCACACGGGTGTATCCACCGGCGCGCATCACTTTTCTGTAGAAATGGTACAAGTCTAAATCCTTGCCGGCCAGCATAGGGCATTTGTTGATCGGCGTGTTGCGCTCGTCCATAAATTTGTACAAACAAGCGACAAAGTGATCACGATCCTCGTCATTCGTCTCGTCTTCAGAATCAACATCGCTGCTTTCAGTCGTCTTTGACGTATCCTCGCCGGCAGACAGCTCACCACTGACGTCGCGTACCGCAGATGTACCGGCTGCTAGCAACACGTCCTTGTCCCAACCGCAAGGAAGCTTGCCTTGTTCAAGGTAGACCTTGGCGTTCTCCAAACCTTGAATGAAAATGAACTAAAATAAAAACCAAAACCCAACAACCAAAGCAAAGCAGAACTGAATACCTCGACGTAAGACAAAATTGTCAATCTCACGACCGTGCCACTCATCGATACTACGAACTTCACTTGCAGTCACGACACTTCTGTAAAAGCAAAATAGAATTGACAAATGCAAATGCAAACCTAATAATACTCACAATTCTCCTGTTATAAAACTTCGCACGACGTGATCCGTAGTCGATTGACAGTGCAAATGCGGAGCCGCCGACGGAGTGACCACCAACGCCGGAAAGCACTGATTGGTAAGATCGACCGATTCACCAATCAACTGCTGCAGATCGGGCAAATTGCGCTGTACAATGACCACGGCTCCGACCACTAAATTCGCATCAACCGGAGCTGAAACATCCGAAGTTGCGCTAGTGCCTAAAAAAGCAATGAAAAAAAAGAAATGAATCATCATCATCATCATTCCACTCCAGAATCCAAGCTCACCGGAATCACCGCCACTTGAAGCTGCAAACTGCAGCACTCGAGCTCCGCTAGAGCCCGCATCACTGCGCACTTGACATTCCTGAAAGCACAAAGCAAGTTAATTTGAAAAAAAATAATAAAGCGGACATTATTTTTTTTAAGAAGAAATAAATAAACAAATAAACTTGACTTGAAAAATTGTCTAATTCAACACAAAAAACAGCAAAATTTAAAAAAATTCTGAAAGATGACGTCAATGTAACAACAACAACAACAACATATCTTTGAAAATATTTACAAAACATACAACAAAAATCACACAATCTTACCATCGGTGCGGGTGAACTGCTGGCTCTCAAGCAAAGCTGGTGCCTACGCAAAGTCTGCTCGTCACCGTCGTCGAAATCTAAATATAAGCAATATACAGATAGCGAATGAGAATATGGAAGGGGGAAAATGCGTAGTCCGCCCGGGCTCTGTTGAACGAAAAATGCACAACCGCCACAGCTCTGCTTTGCTGATGCTCGCCGTTTCGCACATTCGAGCTTCAACAAATGTCAAACGTCCAACAACTGTCGACCAATCAAAACAACGCTAACTGATTTTTACCTCCCGTGCTTTTTCAAAAAACGTCGACGACAAAAATAACAAAATCACCGCCCCAACCGTTCCTAACCAACTAGGGTAAACTTTCTGTGGACAATTTTCGATTGAAAGTTGAAAAAAAAACCTCCTCATCACTGATAGAACTATTGAAAAACTGCGTTACTTGTTTGCTTTCAGTTCGTTTGTTTACCACTACCATCGTCTTAAGCCTAATCACCCGCATAAAGGGATTTTTTTAAAATAATTAACTCTTGTACAATTGTGAACATCTGTCCAACAAACTACACCATCACGTTTTCGCCTAACGACAACACAAATTCTACTCAAACTTATGCGCAAAGAAGCCAACTGTGCAGCCGCACCATTCTACAGTATGATTAGCAACCATTACTGCTACTTAAGTAAGTTCATCTGAAAAAATTCGGCTATCATTTTTCTACATACTTGAAAAAATTATTTTTCGAGAAAATTGTTTAAAAATGTTTTTTCATTACAATAATAAAACAACTCACGAGTAGTTTTCATATTGTGTCTGCGACTAGAAAATTTTGAATCAAACTAAAATTAAATCGCTCATTTCGAAGTCACCGTTGCTTCTTTCACACGCTGCATTACATGGTAGCATGAAAAAAAAACTTATTATCCACATCCATCGCCCTTGACAAACTAAACCGACTACACTAGTGATGTGAGAATAATTTTGCAATGCTTCATTTCGACCGTTTCGATAAAACGAAAAACTAGACATGCCGCTAAATTTGTCACACGCTATTCAACTGTGGAGCAGAAATCAGTATTGACAATATGCTAAAAAAAATCTTACCAACGGTGTAATCACTCTTATCTTTAACAACTTTTATTACACCTCGATTGTAATTTCCGTTATATGGATTACGGAACCACACATGATTTCCCACTTTCACATCACCAATGACGTTGTTCAATTCTACTTCAAAATAGGTGCCGTTTGACTGAATCTAAAATTAAAACAAATACATAGATAAGTTGGTAATTTCAAAACCGCAGCAAATATAATTTTAAAATAATTCGCTTAATTCGATTGAATTTTCAAAGAAAAAAAATATCAACCAAAATCAATCACTTCGCTTTCATTTACTATTACATTCTTCATCAAATTACCCTTTCGTCATAAGCAAAAAAAATTAAATTATTCTGCGCAGCAAAAAAATTCAATTTCACCGTTAACTATCAAACGCGAAACATTCGCGAAGAAAAAAAAACGAATCAGTTAAAACCTGGTCAGAGCGCTTTGTGACATCACAAAATAAAGTACGCGCCGTTTATCGATTTCAAAATGCGTCCTCAAGCTGAGCAAGCAACCAAAACGATCTGCTCATCTGCCACCACAAAAACGTAATCTACTGTTCAATTCATGCAAATGTCAGCGTATTTAATATTGACAAAATTTTCAAATATATGAAAATACAGTGGAGAAAAATCACAAACACACAACGCAGCACACGATCAAAAAAAATTAACAAAAAATATTACTAAACTTTCTATAATTAAAAGTATATAAATTAAAACGATCAATTAAAAAAACTTAAAATAAAAAAAGTCTGATTGTAAAGTACAAATGTACATTCAATTCTACTTTAAATTTTAAGTGCAAAATGCAAGCGTGTTGCAGCTATAATTGAAAAATCGAAAATATTTGCAAGCACTAAACACAGACTCATTAAAAAACAGAGGAACAAACAATGAAACTTATGCAGTAAATTTAACTAAGCGCATAATACTGGAACTAACAGAATAAAAAGTCGGCGCCAATTAATTTAAGCAAAAAACAACGGAAATGTTTGAAAAATCAGTAAACGCTATTTGTCCACTAATTGGTGGCAAACTATTTAACAAAGTTCGCACTGCGTTCGTGTCTAAATGCACATCCACTACGAAAATCATCTTATCCCATGAACTCAAAGCATAGTATGAATCTAATAATGATCAAGCGCAAATACATTTGAACATCTATTCTTCGCTTTATAAAAAAAAAACATCAAATGACTATGCTCCTAAAGTAAAAAATTATTTAAAACATACAGTGTACAATGAAAAGTAAAACTGAAAAGTCTAAATTAATAATTAATGTAAAAAATATTTTTTTTAAAAAGTTATTCATCACAAACCTTGCAGTACAAGTGAGGAACGATTGCTTTCACGATCGCCTGGCAGAAAGAACCTTTAAAACGAGCACTTACTTCGCTTCCAATTGGAAAAAACAAAGGGTCTAAGCTGTTCTGAAAAAGAAATAATTTTAAATAGTGGTGTACGTCACACTTTCATATTCAATGTTAGTTATCATTTTAAAAATATTTAAATTTAACAACACTCATGTATAAAAATCAAAGCGCCAAGATGACGATTATACAAGCGGCGATAAATTTTTGGGGGATGAAATAAACATTAAAAACAATTCATACTAACTCATCACTAAAATTACTGTAGTAGCAATATTCACGAAACTAATAAAACTAACGTTACAATAATAAACAACTGAAAGAAAACCATTTTTATAATACTTTTAAAATCGTGAATTGAAAAAATACGACAAAACACATTATCAAACAAAAGTAAATTTTTATCGTGTGGTGATGAATGTACATCGATATCGGCCAAGCAGATTTTTTTCGCGGACTTGGAAATATTTCCAAAGCATGTTACTTACTGCTCTTATAAAATATTTATAGAATTTAAAATTTATTTACGCAACTAAATTTTAAAAATACATGTAAATTTTACAATACAATTACCACTTTCTCTTTGCTCATTTAATTATTAACTTTTAACCAGTAGTTTAGCAATTACTTTAAATAAACATAAAAATGACAAACATCTAAAACACAAAAATTTAAATTCTGGTAACCCCAACAGAATCTATCATCAGAAAACCTCAAATGTAATGCATTCAATTAGGCTTGGTGATGTTTTAAACAACTTTTCACTTTTTAACCATTTGACTTGTGACAACTCTTAAGATTTAACTAAATGACAAACTATAAGACAGAATTACTGTAACCATTTAACATTAAAAAGTACACAAAGATAGCTTATCTTAGCTAATAGCTGTCGAACATAAAGTTAACGTGCTATTTTTGAGAACAGTCTAGAAAGGTACATGAACAAAAGTAACAAAATGTGCTTGATGTAAACAAAAAAGTTATACAGTTTCAAGCTGAAAGAAAAGCCCAACCGAACCTTATCATTTATGATAAAAATTGGTTTACGTCTTTATCATTTTACTTTCAACATTTATTCTCAAAATGGAGGACTCAACAGATACGGGTAGATTTACACATTTTATCAAAAAATATATTTCTTAAATAAATATGTTAAATTTTTAATTGAAATAATAATAATAAATTAACTTACATGGTCAACAATTAAATAAAGTACACTTCGTTATAAAAATACGTTACAAAATATTCAATGGACAACTCAAGAAAAAACAAAACTTTTATATTATTCATATTCGAAAGTAAGAAAAAAGAAATGTTATATTTAAAAAGCTGCCTTAAAACGATTGACTTAGCCTTAAAAAATGAATTACAGACCAGAAGACAATATGCGGAAGTATTTACAAAACAAGTTAATAAACGAGGAAAGCGTATTACTAGATTTAGTACTGGTTTTTATACGAATAAGTTCATCATTACCTTGCTCATTTCGCTTTTTTTCTGCTGGTATTAAAGTCACTGAATGTATTCCAATTGATTGCGTATGATCGAACCACGCACGACACACCAGACTAAAAAATCAACATTATACGTTATCTAATACCAAAACATTTCACTCTTTGAAACAATTGTTATCATTTTCATTAAGATAACAATCATTAACTATAACTCAAAAGTAAAACTGAACAATTAACAAGACCACGCAAAACAGAGCAACGAAAGAGCCGACCGCAGCCTTCCCGCTTGGAGTATAATAATATCCTTACAGTAATATGGTATGCGATTCGAAGTTTGCAAAACTAGGTCATCCGGTTCTAGTTACTTAAATGATTGTTTATAGCGGAAAAGTACTTCTAAAATAATATAACAAAATATAGTATATAAATTATTTTTTATTATTAATTAATTTCCGTATTATAAAATGCACATTTACATTCTTACTGTAACGTAATAGAAAATTTTTCTAAGCTAAATTACAAATTTTAAATTAAAATTCTTCATAAAATTCGCTTATAATTATAATCATAATAAAATTATTTTATAAATTATAATAAATAATGATTTAAATATTCAATTCCAATAATTCAATGCTTATGAAGTACCGTATCCGTAAAGTGAAAATTGTGTTGCAAAAATTTTTAATGATGCTGTAAATTATTTTTAAGAATTAATTATCACATATAAAATTAAATAATTTAATTTTTTGCAATTAAATACTTTTATTTCATGATATTAAAGTACTTTTTAAGTTTGTAACTTTCCTTTCAAGGTTTTGTATTTGAAAGCGATTTAGTTAAAATTAAACATAAATCAATTGACAGTGCAATTTATTTATATATTTTTAAACAACTTTTTCGATTTTAATATTCTCCTTTTCTATTTTATTCGTTACTTTCACAATGGCAGATGTTCCTGCTAACTAGCCGCTTCGAGTTAATCAGTTTGAACAAGGAAAAAAAAATTTAATTAAAAGCCGTGGGAGCGGGTTGACATTTGAGATTGCATTGAATATGCTTCTTTTTTGTTCGTTATTCGCATAATGGCAAATCTTTCTGAGTTGCATCTTGTAAACAATATTTACGTTAGTTTGTCCCATGTTTTTGAAGGCATGACATAGAAACTGAAACATACCGATAAACAGAAAAAATATTGGGGGATTTCTAAACGTATGTGCCGAATGTACGCCGCGTGTTCCTTGTTATTAAGCATGTTTATTTTTGTATTGAATATAAAAGACTGCAAGGATGTATGTAATGTGGACAAATTAAGAAGTGATGATCGTGATCAGTCAGAAAGACCACATGGAAATCTGCCCGTTGGATCGTCACTTGACATACAAAATAGAAAAGAAGGCAATTCAAGAAAACGAACCGTTTAAAGAACTACACCTATTCCCACCATTTATGATCAACAAGCCTCCGCCGCACCCGTGATCCATCTACCTCAGGCCAGTGCCCGGCTTTTATCAACTGCAAACCTGATGCGACTTTTTTTATTTTACTTGTGAAATTTATTAAATAAACAATTCAAATTTGCTATTCAATCCGTATATTCTACAGAAATAGCAAATGATATAGATTACTTCTAACAAATTGAGAGAATTACTATAAAAATGTTTCAAAAGTAAAAAATGGTGAAAGACTTCATTTTAATTAAGAAAACATTTCCCAATTATTCACTACCACCACCACCAGTGACTTTCTTTTGTTTACTTCTGTAATCATTCAAAGCGGCATTGATAGCTTCTTCTGCGAGGACTAAAAAATGAAAAAGAATTATGAATACACAAACTGCAAAATAAACGGTTTTGACACATCCATTTAAAAATATAAATACTGCATATTAAAAATAAAGTTAAAAAATATAAAGTAAAACGAAACTAACTAGAGCAATGTATTTTGACTGGAGGCAGACGAAGCTCCGCTGCAATTTCATGATTCTTTACTTGCAATGCTTCTTCAACCTAAAACGGATCATTTATAAGCTTTCAACAAACAATTTTTATTTATATATTTATACGTAATTACAGATTTTCCTTTTATCCATTCTGTCGCAAGACTGCTACTAGCTATCGCAGAACAACAACCAAACGTTTTAAACTTAGCGTCCGTTATACGACCATTTTCATCAACTTTAATTTGCAGCTTCATTACATCCCCACAAGCTGGTGCACCAACGACACCAGTACCGACCGTCGGATCTGACTTATCCAAAGATCCTACATTTCTTGGATTTTCATAATGATCCAAAACCTAAATTTTAACCAATGAAACAAAATTTATTCTTTATATCAAATATTAACCCACGTAAAACAACGAAAAATTAATTAATGGCTTACATTTTTATGATAATTTGAAGCAATTAAAATGCCAAATTCACTTTTAATAAAATTTAAAACCTTTAACCGGAGCGCCAATGCCATAACAAAATATTTCGAAGTAAACAACATACAGT
Organism: Trichinella spiralis; assembly: GCF_000181795.1. Lineage (NCBI taxonomy): Eukaryota > Metazoa > Nematoda > Enoplea > Trichinellida > Trichinellidae > Trichinella > Trichinella spiralis. The sequence continues at coordinate 2,135,399 of NW_003526945.1, read as the reverse complement.
AAATAATAATGAAAATTACGTTCATCTGAACTATGAACACCCCAAAAAGTTTATAACTGCGGCAACTTGTACTTTTAAAACATAATTAGCAAATGCCTGAAATTTAGAATTTTTAATGTAAAGTTTTTAATTTCAATTATTAAGAATAATTTATATTTAATAAATAACAAAGATATTCACAATTTAATAGGAAGAGATCATGTCTGTTCATGGAGTAAGCAAGAGCCATCCAGAAATGTACCAACAAGAGCGTATAAAATATATTCCGGAAGGCCAGGCCCAACAAGTGTAGAATCAAACATTTGCAATCTAAATTATGTGAAAAGTTCTGTCTGCCAGAACAAATGCGCAGTGAAAAAATAAGAAAGTATATAATACGACTGCAAAAAGCGGAAAAAATTTGATTCAACATCAATAAATGTGAAATCACGAGTTGGGGCCCAGAGGACCCCACGTCACCACTAACGGTCGGATCATGCACGTCACCACCCAAGGGTTAAAATGAAGCAAATCATACAACACTGCTATAGCAAATAGTTATTTATGCAGATATGAACATTTTTCAAAGTAAAAAAAAGCTCTTTTACTGTTTTTTAATTTACATTGACATTGAAAGTATGAGGAAGTAAAAATTACTTTAGCAACGGAAAACGAAAGAAAGAAAAACAAATGTCAAAACATTGTGACGGGCCAGAATATATAATATGATGGTCACTTTAGCCTCTAGAGTAACAATTCATGTAAGCTATTTGCCGCTAACAGTAAAGTCGACCTGAGATAAAAATTGCCGCCTAATTATGCATCAAATCAGGTAAATTGCTAAATCAACAACCCAAAGATTATCATAGAAAGATATAAAACGAAAGCGAAGATTTTGACAATGGAACAGTGGGCTGGATATGTGCTGCTTTAGTTTGATGATTTTATGTTAGCTGATAAAAATGAACCGGTGAAAATCAAAGAAGGAAGAAAATGCAAAATGTTTTACACTTATTATTTTGCTATGTTCAAAAAATTCAGATTTTTTATTATTCCTCATCATTTGTTACTTTGTATATTATGGTTTTTTATAATAAAATGTTATTTATTTGTAAAGATATTATTATAGTTTGTTGTTAATATTTTAAAATGAAAAAAACTTTTTTTCAATATTATTTCACTCATATCTATTTGTTTCAATGTACAATTTTGTAAATATACCGTAACCGACAATTAGGTATAAAATGACGATTGTAACAAATACAGTTTAAAATATATTTTTTAATGAGTTACAAATATATGAAAACCAAGTGTGAAAAAAATTTCCAATTTGAAAATATCTCATTGAAAGTTTTATTTTCTTTTCAAATTATAAATTGTAATTCAATTTGTAAATTTATATTCACGTTGATTTCGATTCAAAACCGTTTCCAACAATGCATAATCAAGGACGCGTGTTTTTTATGAAGCGAAAAAAACGTTTTCCATATAACCATCACTTCCGTTGACAATCGTTAAACTTTGTGATGTTTGTCTATCAAAGTGGAAAAAGTAAAAATCGTTAACAATTTTGACAAACGCAACGTCACTTGAATCCAAATGTAAACATCTGCTTTCTTCCACCAAGGCAAAAAGAGCAAATTTCACTTTTGCATCAATTCGAAATGGCTTTTTATACAACTCGTGATAAATGTGAAATTTTGTTTTCTGAAATTGATTGATAGTTTGTATACTACTTTGAAAAATAAAAGAAAGAAAACGTTGAATTTTATTTTTTTTATTTATTTCTTTTTATAATTTATTTTGTTTTGATATTGTATAAATTGTAAATTTTGTTTTTGATTCTTTTTGGTAAAAGAAAGAAAATTTATGTTGCTTTGATAAATAAATGCAAACATTTCTTGTTGTCCTATGTTGAAAGTGTTTTGATAAATTCGAGATAAATAATTTTGCAAGTCGAGAACGAGAATGAAGTTTGTGTTGATAAGAATTAAAATATGAATATCACTAGTACAGTAACGTCAGTTTTGTGTCTTCTTTTTATGTTTTTGTCAACAATTTCAAAACGATCAATCAATACATATATCAAGCGGGTTACTTTTGTTTTTTTGATTTGTAAAGAAAATAAAATTGATTTCAATTCATGTTAAAATATTACAATTTGTTCAAAAAGTATTGTTTTCAAATTTTAATACTATTTTTCTTTCACAAAAAAGTAGTATGCAGACAAGAAAAACGATGAAAATTTGCCGGTAACAAAAGAAATGATGAAAATGGTTCGTTAGCTTCGCCTATTGTTTGACTTTTCTCAGCTAATAAGCGCTTAATAGCTTCAAATTAATGTTTAACATTTGACTAGTCGTCGCCAGAAGATGATCAGTAATAATTATTTATGATAAGGAACATTTGCGATCTGAAATCTTTCAACGTTGATGCGGTGATTTAGTAATTACAGTAACCGTTCGAAGAGTAAAACAAAATTCTTTTTTTCACATCACTGCTTGTTTCAATTATTTTCAACTCATGAATGAATATATATTTTTATTAAAGATAATGAAAACATAACGCAAACAAAATTTAATCTAATTTTCCCTAAGACGAATGATGTTTCTTTTTTTTGATTAAATTTATTTGCACTAATAATAAATAGTATGATGACGTCATTCAAAGAAAATAGATTCGAATTTTATCACAGTTGAAATGGACAATTGTTTGGTAAACAGTTGAAAATGAAGAAAAAAAACAATAGAAGAATAATCTGCATAAGTTGAATTTAGAATAACCAGAATTAAGAGAGTATTTTTAACAAAATTTTGCACATACAATTTTATTGGATCTTCAGTTTTATGTCGAAAAGTTGTACCCTGTTTGGAACGTGAATAAAAAATATTGATCGCTTAGCTTTTTCTTGCTTTTTTCTCCCCAAGCATCCTGCACTTTCATCAGATCAATTAATTTCCATCATTGTCATTGTTATATGGTTTTGTTTCTTTTCATATTGCGATTGTTGACAGCATAATCAACTGCCGATATTTGATTTATTTCAGTTAAAGAGATGTTTAAAATTATGCGGATGTTGTTTGGACAATTTTTGACATTCAATTACAGAATTGCTGATCCATTCGAAAAAAGATGCATAGCCAACGGCAATAGATGCTGCTCTGATCGGCATATCGTGCCAATGAAGCTTCGTTGTACTTTTCAGCTCGGCATTTTCAACAAACCAACCTTGTCGTGTGCACAGGAAGAAGTTCACTTGATACGTTCGATCAATCGATTCAATTTTATTCAACAAAAATAAAATATTCAAAATTAAACTTTGAATTTGAATTGACAATCACGCCAAAGTGTCCCTAAGACGACAGGCCATTTTAAATGAAGACGGAAAATCAAAATTACTGCATAATTCTATGAATGAAATAGCCGCTTCACAAATACATGTATAATCGTTGTAACATTTCATTGAAAGAAAATTATCAATTTGCCCAAGTAGAATTTCATCGATTAAAATCCACCAGCATCATCACAACTACTTTTTGGAGGAGATGTAAAAAATTTTTTGAAAAACAAAAAATAATAAATTTAAATTATGCATAGTTTTTATTTCTATTGTTTATAGTGTTTGTTTTACTAGCGATTGGAATCGTTTGAATGTTCACAATGCATGTTATGACAAATTGATTAGATAAGATCAACGTTGAGATTTTCTGTCCAACTAATGGGCTTCGAATTCAAGCGAAGCGGACATGAAAAATTTATAAGCGGCAAAATTCAAATGCTAATTTCTGCCGTTGATCATTACTTTTTTTCTCCGTCCGTTAATTACATCAATCAAAGGAAAAATTTTTTAATTCCAATTTCAACGGCACTCGCCTTTTTCCACGTCTGCACTATTGAACAAATATTGTACAAAACATTAGCCGAGTTTCGTTTGTTTTAAATTAGCATTATTTATTAAGGTGATTAATTCTGAATCAACCCGCGACATATTAAATATTGAACAGAATATTTAAAGTGATCATAGCCAGATTATAAAAAAAAACTCATACCGTACACATGCTTGTCCACAACCTTTTCAATCTCACTATTATTATTTATGTAATTGACAGCATTGATAGCTTTCACATTTTATTTCCAAAGCAGAACGTAAGTTAAACAGTGAAAACTTATTCATAGGCTCTTGCTTATTAAAGACTTATACCTTTTAATTAGACTATTACATGTTTTCATACTGATAAGCAGAATAGTAACATAATCTCTCCACATTCTGATAACATTGTACACGCTACGGACCGCTTGACCTAATTTCACGCGGCAGCATTTGTTTGCTAACAAATTGTTCAATAAAATGTAATCAATGATGCATATTTTCAAACTGTTCTGCCCAAAATTTTCAGAAGCAAAATTATTTTTATATGAAACTAGAGAATAAAGATGGTGTTAAATAAATAATCTGATATTCATCAAACGTTCATTAATTATCATCAGCTGGGAAAAGTTTGTTTCTAGAAAAATATTTTCACTACTCAACAATTTCATATTTCTAAAATTAAACTTGAATGCAAAAACAAAATAAAAAGAAGAAACATATTGAAGAATATGTCGATTGTAATAAACGGAATGAGTTATTTTTTAAAAAATTGACCAGGGATGCTTGAAATTAATGAATGAATATGATTAAATTTTTCTCTGATGCTCTTCGTTTCCGTTAAGCAAAATGCAAATTTTCAAAGACAGTTTGAAATTTGAATTTTTTTGGAAATTCCTGAATTTTTAAACATAATGAAAAAAGGGACATTTGCATTTACATAATTTTCCATAACTATAGCAACGCTTTGATAAGTGATTTGATAAGTTTGAAACGGTGATACAATTGTTCGAAGACTAACACCAGTAGTTCTCCTTAATCAAAATGATGACAATAAAGCTTTACACAGACAGGTCAGTGTATGGTTTCAACATTTTTGTGTTAATCCCTCAATGACCTATAATGCTTAAATGAGATCGTTGTCCAACAAACTGACAACTGTTAACATGTGCAGTTTACTCGGCTGTTTAAAAGAAGCAACATTTTAGGAATGCTAAATGAAAAAATGACGTTTCAACATTGTTTTCAAAATAAATAAGCAGATCAACTTTTTTTATTTTAATTCACTACAATCAAGTAATTACTTATTCATCCTGCTTATATGATAATGTTGAAGCTAACAGAGCGCAATTTCACTTAGACACTTCATATATCATAAAGACAAATCGAATATTGCAGCACAGATAAAAAAAGTTACAATCTGCTATGATAAAGATAAAAATTGTTGAATTTTAAAATTATTCTGTGATTTTGAAATTACGCAACTTTTACAAGTGTTATTTTATATAATGTTTAATGATGTTGCATTTTTCGATTTTCTAATTTTATATTCAATGATCTTTCAAATTTGTAATTACACCAAAAGCACTTGAGAAAGAGAAAAATCACAAAAAGTAACATATAAACATTACAGTATGCTTGAGAACAAAAAGATAAATTAAGCTATTCGATGTGTGTATGTCGAAGAAGAAAAGTTTAACCCAAATATAACAAAAAAATATTTAAAAAATAAAATTAATTATTTTAATCAAAAATTCTATTTTTTATTTTTATTTCTTGATGGCGTTACATACGTAACTTTTAATGGACACGTGACCCAGTTTTGTATCGTGGCATGTTCAAGTAGATTATTATATTAATTGAATGAATATCATATTTAAAAATATGCATTAATATTAATTATATTATTTTCGTTAATATTTATCATATATTGCATTAAAATTACTTACAACCTGAAAATCTTTAACTATTTAAATTATAAGGAACAGCTCTAAATGTAATTAAAAATATAGTTATATCTTTAAAATTGGCCCTAACATTTTTATAAATTAAAATTTGAATTAAAAATTACATACATCCGTTCAAAACATTGAAAATTGCAAGCGACCCAATTCTGTAATTGTTCAACACAATCTACATTTTTAACTAAAACATTTAAGACTGCGTAAATCAATAATTATTCAATTTACTTTCTAGTAAAAACATTGCACCATTTTCGGAAAGTCTTTAAATATATTTTTATACATTTACGAACTTGCATATGCAGTTCAACTCATTTTATATTTACTAATGCATCGACAGTAAAAACATTGACGTTTTTATACACTTTATTGTCTCTCTAAAACTATATATGCCGCATAATTTCAGAATTAAATGAGATTATTTTTAATCCAAGTATTTTTTTAACTGTAAAATTGTCTTGTAATAACATTTTGCGGCTCAATAGACGTCGTCATCTTCGTGTTTACGTTTTTTGCCACGAACTAAAGAAAAATATGCAAAATTATATACATTAATCTAGCACAAATCGAAAACGGTTCTCAAACCTTCTGGCACTACTTCATCTTCATCTTCTTCGTCTATTCCGTCATTATTAATATCTTCTTCGTCTTCTTCCTAATAAAGAAACAACAATGAAATTTCAAAGTCACGCTCTAATCTATATATTAGCCCAATAAATTTTGTAAAGTTACCTGGCTTTCGCCTTCACCCTCTTCTTCATTCTCAATTTCCTCGCCATCACTGTCCTCCGCCTCAACTTCAGCTTCTTCATCCTCTTCTTCTTCTTCTTCATCTTCTTCCTCCTCCTCCTCTTCGTCATCATCACTTCCACGTTCTTCGTCTGTAAATAGAAGCAATTAAATGCTTTTAAACAAAAGTACCAAAATGCTCACCTTCCTGATCTTCATCTTCTGCATCTTCCTCTTCTTCATCTAAATATAGCAATGAAGAAATAACACAAATCGTGGTTAAATATATTTCTACCTTCAACATCATATTCTGCGTCTGAATCCTCATATTCATCATTTGCGTCTACTCCATCCACGTACTTCAACTGAGGAATCATCGCAAAAATCCTTTGTCGATAACCTTCCTCGTCGGTAACACCACAGTTGAACAAATCTAAGTGCGTCAGATTTTTCAACTCTTTCTAAAATAACTTTTTTTCAAATAAAATGATTTCGCAAACATTCACCGTGCTTACCAAGCATTCCAACTGCTGGAAATCATTGATCTTGTTTCCATTTAATTGAATATGCTTCAGGTTTGGGCAATTTAACAAATTTTCCAAACCATTCGCAATAAAATTGTCACTCAAATCAAGCTAAATATTAAAAATTGCTCAAATATATTAATCACGATTGATTAAATGAAAGAAAAATATGAACAAACCTTTTTCAAAGATTCTAACTTCGGAAATTTTTTCAAAGACTGAAGACCTACATTAACCAAACTCAGTTCTTCCAAATTAACAAATCGCTCACTCAACTGCTCAATGTCTGGATTACGACAATTATCCAAACACAAAGCCACCGTCTAAATAAATCAACGCAGACAGGTATACTACACAACAGTTATAAATAAAATAGCTGTGGAAAAGTGAAAATATTTAGAACATTCGTCACAAAAACATGAATTAAAATAAACATTAGCTTTCATCGCCAGCATGCAAGTTACCTGCTCAGGTTCACGACCTTTCATCGCCAATTCCAAAGCCTGACTTGTTTTCGATTTTTCCATTTTCTAGAGATCTGCAAATGAAATTGCAAATTCGACCAGCTCGCACGAAACCAAAATTCAAAATGACAGAGAGCAAGGCTAAAGAGGATGGCACGTCGCCAATTCCCTAATTCGAAATCTGATTGGCTAGTAATGACGCCATCTCATGAACCAACCAATAAAATAAAAGATGCTTTCATCTTGATTATAAGAAACTTATTTGTTACAAAAATACAGTATACCGGTGTTTTCGTTTAAGTAATTGCAGTTTAAAAATTTTTAAATAAATAAAATTATCCTTGATATATTTAATTTTAAAATTGTTGCAGTAATTTTATTTAAAATTAATATTTATGATTTATGAAGTGAACAGTGAATTGGTATTGTAGAATTTTTAACTGTACAAACTGTGCCATGGTGAGATGTCCTTTGTTTGTAATTTTACAATAAAAATAATTTCATGTTAAAATATTTAAGTTTTTATATTTATTTTGCTTTATGACTTTCAGTTCATTTCTTCAATTTTCTACTTTTATATTTTTATTTTCTGCGCTAAGATTAATCTTTGCGTTTATACTTATCATGAATTAATTAATTTATGCTGAAATGTAAAATAATATTATATAAATTATCAATTATTAAGCAGATAAGTTATGAAATAAAGTGATACAAAGGTTCACATAATACAGTCTATCAGCCTTTTGTAATCCCGATAATTAAATTCGTAATCAGTTATAATTTACAAGAACGAATGGCTTTATTATCGTAACAGATTATAATTTTACCGTTTATAAACAATGTATAGTGCGAAATTGTATTAAAAAATTTTTCATCAACTTGATCTTGATTATTCTTATTGTATTTGTCATGTAATTTTATTTTGTAATTTAATTTGTATTGTCAAATTGGCAGTAATTTTAATTTTAATTTTTTTACAGTCAGGTTTCTTTAAATATGTTTTTTAAAATGTTTATTTGAACTATGTTTATATTTATATTATACATTTTGCTTTCGAAGAGTACCGTTTTTATTTAAACAACGAGAATTTGTTTTTTTTCGTTATAAATAATTTCTTAGTTAGTGAAGTATGAATTCTGGAGATGCCGATGATGAAGAAGAGCAGAAACTGTTGGTTGCTGTTGAGCCTTTACGTGAATGGAAAGTGTTCGATATATCATTCAGTGGTGTCGAAAGATACTTGCAGTATGTTTTATTATTTTATTATGTGATTGGTGTATAGAAATTTATATTATAGACCGTTGCATTACAATGATCACGTGGCTGAGTTAGCGCATAATGTTCGATGGTCGAAACTGGTTGGAAAAAGCAGTAGAAATTTGTCAACTATAAGTAGAACGGCAAAAGCGGATGATCCAACTTCAGGCCGTGCTGCTTGGGAGAACGTTGCGAGATCATTGCAGTATGCATTTTCTGTTTATCTTCATCAATAATTCAGTTTCGATTTTGATGGTTTATTTTACATTTCACAATTCTGCGTTCTACTGTAATAACTGTTATATTTGTATTTTCTGATCATTTTTTCCTGTTTTTTTGTTAAAAAATTATGACGATTGAAATTTGAATTATTTTAGTTCTGCGCTTACAGAGATGGTTGTTTTGATGGATTTGATAAAAGTTACAATGACTGGTCGATACATGGCCTTCGACGCAGCAATGCATGAGATGTCAGACGACAGCAAACCAATGTTTAAAAGTGGTGATGCGTACGCACTGTTTGCCAAAAGAAAGGTAATTTGAAATTTATGCGTATTATTTTTCGAAATGAATTATTTGTCTTTTGGACAGGCGTTGTCAATTACAAGTAATGTTTTGCTGGATTTTGTGGGAAAACAGAAGGTAAAGCTGAGCGGAATAGGGTCGATCCAACAGGCGATGCAGCCGGATGAAGAGTCGACTTATTTGCGCGAGATGGCTGAAATGAGAAAATATTGGCGTTTGAGAAAGTCGAAAAATTCAATTCTCGGCGATTTATCTTTAGGTCACTGTATGTTTGTTTGTTTATGTATGGTTTCTTGTCTGCATCTGCTTCTTTTTGTTTGTGTGCTCGAATCCGGGTGCAGGTTTGCCAAAGTTTCCTCCTCAGTCGACATTTGAAATAATTCGCAAGGAAAATTGTTTGAATCTGGAAAAGCATCCTTCAATGGAGACGTCGACGTTGAAAATTCTATTGCCAGACGATTTGAAAGAAAATCGACAGTTGAGGATACATTTAATAACTGGCAAGCATTTCCTCAAGTTGGTTCCGTATATGCGTCAGGTCGTTTCGAATTCAACAACGTTGGAATTGACAGCCAAGCCGATCGTCACCTGGAAGGACAGGTTAGAAGTGGCTCAGTCATCAATGCTGTTTCGAGATTTGTTTTTATTGGTATTCGTCAATTTTATGCAAATCAAGCACAAGCAGTTTTTTTCGGTCTGAATTTTTTGTTGCAGATTTCCAAAGAAGCGATTGTGTTCCATGATAACACGTCGTTCATTTACAGAGATTTCCTCATAATAAGATTGGACAGCAGGAATGCTGTGCTTGTTTCGTTATTTTCAAGGGAAGAGCTCGAAGAAGCTAGGAAGAACATGCCTAAAGACAAACGCACGAAACGTTTAATAGCCGAAACGAAACTGCAGTGCATTTTTGCACTCAAGCAGCGCGTATGCAGCCGATACATGTACCTGATAGACATGGTGGGCAATTTTGTCAGCACCAAGCCGATCACTGCGCCGTTGATTATTCAGACACACCCGGCACCGTTGGCCGGTGTTGAGATGAAAAGCCAAGAACAGATTGAACACTTGGAAGAATGTCAGCCATCATTTATCTTGCACAGTATTTTGGATGATGCTCGACATTACATATTGATTACAGAGTTAGTGAAGTTGTGAAGCGTTGAATTTTTGCTGTTAAATAAAAAATTGCATTTCAGGATGAAGAAGGCATTGGATCAGTTGTCATCAGCTCAGAAAGATCCAGTCATGACTGTGTATTGGTGTTATGATTGTTGTCGTTATAACACGATTGCACGCTTGAGTTTAGTTATACCATTTTATGAATATTGCGGGAGGTTTGACAAAAATTTCTATTTAATAATAATAATTATTATTATTCAATTTTGAAATCGCAGGTTTACAATTATGATCGAAGTGTCGTTCAATAGAATTGTGATTACATCGAAAGATTGCAGCACGGTGAAGATGGTAGGTTGCGTGGACGAGTTGATTACATATGTAAAGATGAAGGTGAATTTTGAAATTTACAATTTATCAATGAAATTGACTTTTTTTTGAAATTACCATTTATTTCGCAGTGTCGACAATATTTTATCAGCACTATTGGTATGGTCATTCGACCGCTGGATTGGCAGACGATTACCTCTTCCCTGTGTATAATGGACAGCAACGGTTCCGTGACGCCGACAATAACCATCGTCAGTCCTTGTGCTACTTAGTATGAATGATGATTGAATAATTTTGAACAAAGATCAGGTTTAAATTTTATTACAGCCTTCTGCGCATTTTGTATCCACTCGATTCGGACCAAGTGCAAGTATTTTTACTAAAAATCGACGGTGAAAATCCGTCCTGGGACAATTGGCACAACTGTACGCCGGATGCTTACGTGCCAATAGATCTGAATAGTATGGCTGGTACGTCAGTGTTGCACAGACTTGAAACGCTACTCACTATCATAGACGATAAATAATACCAAGCTACACACATTCAACAATCGATATATTATTTAAGAGTATTAACAACAAGATGTGGAAAATTTGCATAATCAATTTGTTCTATACAGTATTCGATCTTGAATTATTTTTTCTTATTAAAAATGGAAAATTATTTTTGCATTGCATATCAGTTGAAAAAAAATATTTTTTTTAAAATTGTTCACCGTTCGAACATGTTAGCAAAATTGATGTTGCAGCAATGATGGAGTAGTGTTCAGCAAATTGAACGTCGATGAAAATTTCCATTTTCAAATATCATCATCCGTCATCACTTTATCAACAACGTTGCCTGCCATTATAGCATGGACGACGATAGGTGGATCAAAAGCGCTATTTTTGAAGCTTGCTATTTTGTTTATTGTTATTTTCTTTTTTGATCAACTGCAGAAGAGTAATTTTAATATATCATTCACAGACACGTGAATGAAATTATTTATTATATTTACTGTGTGCAGTTGATGTTGTATCGCCACGCACGACGATGCATTTCACAATTCGACTTTTCGTGAACAATATTCACATTCTGTTTGCTCAATTTTGCGTTGTGGCAAAAGTCCAAATCAAATTGTGGTTTTTATAAAATTTCAATAGCAGTTGTAAATTTAAATTTACAAATACAAAATCTGTACGTGTTGCAATAAATGATGAAAATTGCTGTTTTTACTTTCGGTATGCTTTCGTTGTTGTATATGTTTTTTTTTCATCTCTTCATCATTGGCAATTGTAATTTATGCAAATTTTTCAAATAAAATTTGACGTGTCCTATTTTGCGATGATAAGCTAAAAATAAACAAAAAACAGGGTATAAATAGCAATTTGTTTGGAACACGAGTGGCGTCGTATTTCGCTTTGCGCGTTCGCTTATTTATCGTTGAAAAAGGAATTTTTTCCTTTTTCTTTTTAATATTTGAAAACTTTATGCTATAGTGGAAAATAATTTGTTATAATTATTAATGAAATTAATAAATAATTTACTGTTGAATGAATGCATTTGATTGCATAATGTATTGCTTCTTTTTGTTCACTTTATTGACTAGCAGAATCATTGGATTTTGAATTATTATTCATAAAATTTTTTGCAAAGAATGTTTGTTTGCAATTGTATTTTATTTTTTTATTATACATGCATATGTATTTAGAATAATTGCAAGTATAACTTTACGAGCAACAAGCGTGCATGATGTGAATCTCCAGATGTGAATTCTAGTTGAGTAGTGGAAAAAATTAGCATGCCTGCGTTGAATGGATAATTTTAAAATGATGAATTGTTGTTTTTATTAAACCATTACGATAAATAATTGGGAAATTAAGTTTCCAATTGATATTAGTCGCCAGGCGAGATTGAAAGTTGCGTAAGAGAGAAAAGTGCCTCAGTTGAGCGCATCAATTCTTCGGTGCTTTTTGTTTAAGCTAGCTAGCTTTAGAATGGGGAAGTGGAAGAAGGGAGGGGGGCAGACTTTGTCGGATTTCCATTTTGTGTGTATGTTTGTTGGCCGCTTTGTCCAAGCGCGAATAGAGAAATTTTCTCGTGGGAAATTTTGAACAGCAGAACGAGCGTTTCCAAATTCAGCTGCCGTGAAACAACATTCGGCCAGGATGTGTTTTCAGTGACAGCAAAAATGGGAAACGCCCGTCAAAACCAGCTCCAACCTGGACACTTCTGACATCTACAATAATTTCTGCGTCAGCTTGACACTCCCGCTTCAATATTCCGCTTCTACTTTCTCGTCGTACTGCCCCGAAACAGCTCGATCAAGCGCTTTCATGCTCGCTTTTTCGCACTTCAAAAAATCTGCATAATCCTCCATTATCCTGCCACCACCCCTTCCTGATACTGTTTAGTCTGTACTCTGCAGACGTGTCAAAGCAAGACAATAACCAAATTTGCTCAGCTAATCAACGCAGAGCCTTAACTAAACAATTTTCCAATCAGCTAATTTTGTTCACGTTTGCATCGACTGTATATTTTTCTGTTGCATCTATTGTGCTGCTGATGTTGTTGTTGTACTGTTCAATTTTCAAAATTTCAACTTTGAATATATATTTGATTTCATCTACTTGAGAAAACGTTCCAAATTTATAAATAATACAAATGATCGCAATTTAATTTCTCAACAAGCCCAAATGTCGCGATTATTTGAAAAGAAAAACGTAACTTTCATTTGTAAATTTATTATTATTATTATTGTTTAATTTTGATTTCATATTTCACCAGATGAGTGGAAATGCGGAAAATTCGGAAACGAAATCGCAGAGAAAATTTCCCCAGAATTTCAAATATTCTCTCAAACGTTTGTCCAACAAAATTGACAAGCGATGGTTGACCAGCGTTGGATGTGCAATGTTGACGGTTCAATTGGTGAGTTGTTGGATTTTGTGTCAAATCAAATTATGAAATATTAAATTTCATATTATTAAAATTCATTTTAATATCCATGAAGCTAGCGTATTATTTATTCTTTTTTTTAATAAAAATATATTTACATTTGTTCAAGTACTAAATGAAAAAAAGACACTTCATGTACTGAAATGTAAACTGTGATTCTTAAAGTGACAAAAAGATGCTTAGTCGTTTTTTTGCATTTGATTCGCAAGTACTTTCGATGATGTTTGTTTTTCTTTTGATCTAAATAACTAGAAATTCAAACGAATGCAAGTTCATTCAAAAAAATAAATATATAAATATAACAGTTGATCGATTGAATAAGTGAATAATTTTCAATATATTCCATCAATAAATTGAATTTTTCATTTTATTTAAATTGATAATACTATTTCAAATTGAATAATTTACTATCCTACGTCAGCCCTGTTTTTTGCATCTTTTGAGCTCAACGAATTATTTCTCTCGCCACATCATTTCCATTCTCTGTTCGTTTCTCTTTTATTTCTGACACATTCAAATCAAAAGTCGACATCATCGAACGTCACTTGTTTATTATTATTATTTTTTCCCCGTCATTTTGTAATAATTGTTTTCTTTCAATACAGTACTCTTATCTGAACAATCGTTTTTTGATCAACTGTTTGCAATATTCAAAGCAGCATAATATGATGAATTGCGCTAATTTCCATTTGACAAAAACGCAAATTGTAACAACAACAATAATAATAGTAATAAAATTTGACATCTTTGATGGATTATTTATGGAAAATGAAAATATCAAACAATAATGATGAAAAGAAGTTCAATAAATTGAAATACACAATTAGCTGTTCTTAATTTTGTTCTTTTTCATAGGTGATCGCTTTGATACTGGTAGCATCGTTGATAATTCCCCATTGTTATAATGTTGCCCAAAAAGTGAAGACTGTTGACTTGAACTATGATGAGGATGATGGATTTGATGACGACGATATCGATGCTTTATTTGTGAATAAAGTATGCAATTGGCCGTTGACGTGCCCCGAATTTTCGGGACAAATATTCGCCGCCACTGCCGTTGTCGCATCGATGATTGGAAATATTCTGTTAGCATTCGTTCTCATATTGCGAATTGATCGATATTTTCAAATTTCACCTGATCGACTAGTAAGCCAAAACTTTATTTCATTTCAAATTATCGTTTCTGTGCGCTGAACAAGAACAAAGAGGAGGAGGAGGAGGAGGAGAATGAGCATCAATTTATTCCATGTTACCTTTTTTGCATACTTCGAACAACAAGTTTGCTAATTAATTTTATAGGCAGAAGAAAACTTTTTTTTTCTTTTTCATTCAATTTAGACAATAATTTACCATGGAATAGCCGGATTAGCTTATTTGATCAGTGGGACCATTATGAGTTGGTACGCTTACGATGAAAAACATTTTCACAATGCCGAAGACCGATTTTATACGCAATGGATTATTGCTACAGTAAGAACATGCTCCCTTACAGAAATTGATGTTTGAAAAAAAATAATGTGCAATATGTGAAATTAAAAAAAACAAATTGTTTTTTATTCCAAATGTTTGAATTATATTTTTGTTTTAATTTAGGTTTGTTCTTTTGCTAATTTTTGCCTTTGTACAAGCGAATTTGTTCGTCAAAGTGTGCTGTTGACCAGAGCTTGAATTTCCCAGCATATTTGTACATTATTTATTTTCTGCAAAATTTGAACAGAAATTCTACTGAAGAAAAAGAATGCAATGAAATGGTAAAACGAGCACCAATTAAAAATCTAAAAACTGCTTTCCACGCCAGCCGCTAACTTGCTACGAAGCTCTGTTGGCGTTCTATTTCCACTTGACGCACAAGCTTGATTGTGCGTGCTTGTTTGTTATACGGAACAAAAAGAAGCAGGAAATTATTATGTGCCTTTTCGTTTTATTCATAGTTGAAATTAAAATTTAAAAATCGATAATATTGATAAGATGAAAATGATTGTTCTTTGAAAACAAAATTACAAGCACATATATATATATATATACTTTTTTTCATGTTGACGATCAGTTCACGTTGAACCAAAATGTAATAAGCAAATAATTGGGTAAAATATTAGCTCAGAGCAGCAGTGTTGTTTGTCCAACTATTTCAAACGTACAGTATGTATATATATATGTGCTGTGGTTGAAAGTTGTGTACATTGGTGGTAGAATTGTTGTAAAATTGCACCATTCAATTGCTGCAACGCTTCTGCAAATTATTCAATTATTATTATTAAAAATGAAGTGTTGTCTTCACAAGTTGTTTATTTTCTCGTAGAAAAGCTGATTTAATATACGGAATTGATTTTGATCGGAAAAATAATAGAAAAGAATCAGTCAGGCATATTCGTCATTCGACGCCGTCGTAGTGATATCTTCTGTTTTAAGAGAAAAATTGGGTCGAATGCAAGTTCAATGATCCATCGTATGTTGCTTTGAGTTTGAGCACGAAAAACAAGTTTCAATTAACCAACACGCTTTTGTATGGGGAAAAAGTTTCAAAATCGACGTTGAAAATGTCAACACGAATGATGTGCAATTTCATGGGATTTTTCAAAATTGTTCCCACAATTGCGCGAAGACAATATTTCAACGATGCTAATTTCACAGCTAAAGCACCGAAATTCAAAAGCATCATATTCCATCGAGGTGATATCGATAAAGCCAAACGAGTGGTCATCAAACTTGGAAGCGCCATAGTGGCTCGTGACAATGAAGATGGTCTTGCGTTGGGAAGGCTTGCCTCGATTGTAGAACAGGCAACTATTATTCTCTTTTTATTTTATTATTCAACATTTATACCCACTGTTTATCCTTTCTGATAATAGAAAAAATATTAAAATTAATATTCATTTAAACCGGTAAAACTGTGTGCAAGTTGTTCTGTATCGCTTAAGCCACTTTGCTTTTCATTCATAATCCAGAAACAATTTCAGTATATATATATATTTTTTTTAAATCAAATATCATGCAATGAACACTGGGAAATATGTTTTATATTTGCTCAAACTAAATCAGTGTTACATAAGCGTTACATTAAACATTTGGTTGCTTTCATTTGTGACAAAATTCCGGTGCCACTTTACATTCAACAAAGCACAATTGAATTGTAGATGCTTTCACAACTGTCCAGTTTTATAATCTTATCAAAAAGTGAACAATTTTCAAATATTTTATTTTAATATTAGTTGAATTCAAAAAACAAACAAAAATCTTTGCTACACTTTGTATTATTTTCACAATTTTATTTTCACGTTTATTTCGTCAATTTTATTTTATTTTCTTCAAATGAGAATTGTTAAAAAATGTTTGTCTTTTAACTGAAATGAAAAGTAGTGTTAATATGAATCTTATTTATTTGTTTATTTAATATTTAAATTTCATAATTTAATACAATATTTACACCTACAGGAATTTACTTGATTTGCAAGGTCAATTATGTTCAATCTATCAGCATTTTAAAATCAAGTAACCTATTGAATTAATCAAAATAGTTGATTTAACTGAGTTCAATATTTACAATATAAATTTTCAATTCCATTTAAGTACCAATCCATTAATGCTGAATAATGATTATTGGACTGCTTGTAAATGAACTTTTTTTACATTTTATTCATAACAATGTTATAAACTGAATTATTAAGAATATTTGTAAAATGTTTGTCGTAGAAATTGATCATTAAATTTGCATCACTGAGTGGTAATTAAAACAAATACAGTACGCAGTCGTCTCAACGGAGATTATTTTGACTGGATGAAATGCAAATGCAAAACCAGTTTTACCTTATTTTTACGTTGTTCAAAGTGGTGCGTCTGTGCATTAGATGAGAAAATTTTTTTCACCAAACAACAGATAATTAGCTCAAATTGTGTTCTTATTATCAGTTTCCATTTCTAATTATTATGTTTTATAAATAGATCATTTTCAGGCTTCAGAGTTGCAGCTTTCTGGTCGTCAAGTTTTGATCGTCACCAGCGGAGCAGTAGCATTCGGTCGACAAAAAATGCGACACGAACGATTGTTGTCCATGTCACTGAGGCAGACTTTATCGCCAAATTCTTTTGTATAATATTAAAATATTTAATATTTTTTGTTTGTGTAAAATTATCACTTCAGGGAACTGAAACCACTATTGACAAACGAGTATGCGCTGCCAGTGGAATGCTCGGATTGATGACAGTTTATGAGCAACTTTTTTCACAATACGGAATCAGTACTGCTCAGGTTTGTTTCAATTATTGTTGTGCAAATATAAAATATGAAATAATTTTTGATTTTTGATTCAAAAGAAAAATTGAAATAAATATGATCAAGTTATTCAACTTTTGAATAAATGAAGTTTGAATTGACCATTCTTACTGTAGGTTCTTTTGACAAAGCCTGATATTGAGAGTGATGAACGACGTCGGGTGCTTGTCAGCACCATTGAATCATTGTTGAGCTTGAAAGTTGTTCCAATATTGAATGGCAACGATGCCGTAGCGCCGGAACAAAAAGATGGAGTAAAGAGGTTTTTTATTGAATAAATCATATTTATTAATTTTCTGTATTGTGCAGCTCGGCGACAATGATACCCTGGCGTCGAAAATAA
Organism: Trichinella spiralis; assembly: GCF_000181795.1. NCBI lineage: Eukaryota > Metazoa > Nematoda > Enoplea > Trichinellida > Trichinellidae > Trichinella > Trichinella spiralis. Next base: position 2,117,093 of record NW_003526945.1, on the reverse strand, counting down.
GCGCAGCAATAGCGGCCGATCTTCTCATCACACTTTCCAACGTCGACGGATTGTACACTTGTCCTCCTGGCCAAGAAGGCTCCCGTCTGCTGACTCATTTTTCACCTTCCAGTAAGAGCAGTTTGATATTCGGCGATGGATCAAAACTTGGTACCGGTGGAATGCAATCGAAGGTATTAATTTTTTTTTTCTCCTTATTTTCATTTATTTTTACATCAATTACTCCATGTGTGAGTTGTTCTTAAAATGCGATATTTCAAATCACAAATAATATCTGTTGTTGGATTTTGTGAAAAAAATTGCATAATATTACAGATGAAAATTAACTTGTCAAATATTTTCATTTGTACAGATTTCATGGGCAGAATGGGCGCTTGATCATGGCGTTGTGTCAGTAATTTGCAATGGTAAGAGTGAAAATGTGATTCGAAATGTGATGAATGGTCGCAAAATTGGAACTTTGATCACAGCAGTAGAGCCGGAAGAAATTCCCGTCGAAGAACAAGCTGTCAAAGGTGATTGATTGCACAAAATCAATTCGATTTATTGTTTATTGTTGTTTAATTGATCAAATGCAAATTTTTCAATATAGCTAGAGAGGCTTTGCAACTGTTGAGCACACTTTCAAACGATGTTCGATCAGAAATTGTAATAAAGTTGGCAGAACTTTTGAAAGAAAGAGAAAAGGATATAATTGCTGCCAATGGTGTTGACATCGACGATGCCACAAAAGCAGGTGGTGGTGGTGCATTTTGTTGTTATTTTCAAATTGTTCGTTTAAATTCAAAAATGTTCAATTATTTCCACTCAGGTTTGGAAAATGTCAAAATAGCCAGGCTGAAACTGACCAGAGATAAATTGCACAGCTTATACGAGGGTCTGTTGCAAATTTCCAATTCAGCCAAAACCACGTTGGGAAAATCGTTGAGAAGAATAAAAGTTGCCGAAGATTTGCATCTTGAACAAGTTACCATACCTATTGGTCTGCTGCTTGTGATTTTTGAATCAAGACCCGACTGTCTTCCTCAGGTATGATTGATTTGTGAAATTTGAATATTGGATTTGTATTATTTAATTGTAATTGTTGTTCAGATTTCTTCGTTGGCCATAGCGTCGGGAAATGCGCTGCTTTTAAAAGGTGGACATGAAGCTTTGAACAGCAACTCGTGTTTATTGGAAATTGTACAAGAAGCTCTGACGAGTGTTTCACCTCGCCTGAAAGATGCAGTAACAATGGCAAGTATTTCAAGCGTTAAAAATAGAGACAACTGATGCAGAAACATTAAAAAAAATTTTCACTTTTACTATGTACTTTATGCATTAGGTAAACAAAAGAGAAGATATTGAAGATTTATTGCAATTAAATCAGTATATTGATCTTGTGATTCCAAGAGGATCGTCAGCTTTGGTTAAAAAAGTACGCATTTAATCGATCTTTCATGATGTACAGAAGTAAGTTTTCTTTGTTTTTATGATTCAGATACAACAACAAAGTCATAGTATTCCGGTGTTAGGCCACTCTGAAGGCATTTGTCATGTTTATTTGGACAAGGATTGTGATCATGAAAAAGCAATAAAAATAGGTAATATTATAATAATTTGAATAATGTGGTTTTTCATTTACTTTGCACTTTGGTGTATATTAATCGACTGTGTAGTGAAATTGATTTCTGTTTTTCTTCTTTTTTTTGAACGGGGGGAGGTTCAACAATTCAAAGAATTCAATTAAAAATTTATCATTGCAGTGATCAACAGTAAATGCGATTATCCTGCCGCTTGCAATGCCGCTGAAACTATACTTGTTCATCGATCACTTTTGAAAAATGGCCAATTTTTTGACAAACTTTGCCAACAGCTTACTGAACACGGTGTGACAATTTTTTCCGGACCTAAGTTAGCTGAAAGCATGCAATTTTCTCCACCACTCGCCAAATCGATGAAGCACGAATATGGAAGTTTGCAATGCACGTTGGAAGTGGTCGAAGATGTTGAAGGCGCCGAAAAGCATATTTTGAAATTTGGAAGCTCACACACTGATTGCATTGTCACTGAAAATTGTATTTCAAATCATCCATTACTGTTTTTATTTCTGTAACATTAATTCATATAATCGAATCTTTTCAAAATCATTTTCAGCTGAAACTGCCGAACATTTTGTTCAGCATGTGGACAGTGCCTGCGTTTTTGTAAATGCCAGTACCAGATTTGCCGACGGATATCGTTTTGGATTAGGTACAAACAATATGATCAATATTCTGTTGAGAAACGTGCTGTTTTCCTTTTTTTAGGTGCTGAAGTTGGCATAAGCACCGGAAGGATTCATGCCAGAGGACCAGTTGGAATCGATGGCCTGCTGACAACGAAATGGATCCTCAGAGGTAATGGTCACACCTTGGATGATTTTGCCACCGGTGGTCGTTACACGTACATTCATCAATTGTTATCCTGAAAAATTATTTTCGAATTTACAATAATTAATATGTTTAAAGTTCCTGTAACACACACACACACACACACACACACACACACACACACACACACACACACACACACACACACATCTATATATATATGTGTGTGCGTATGTATAGGAATTATAAACAAAATCATCCGGACAATTTGGAATTCGATTAAGGAAATTTGATTTAACATTTACGCAAATATTCAAATGAAAATAAATACTTGATACTGAATGCAATTTATAAAAAATTCTTCAAAGATGCAGATTTATATTTAAAGAATAAAATTTTCAAATTTTGTTCCATGTAAGGTAGTTACAGTATGCTGTTTAAAGTATAAATTGAGCATCAATCCAAAAAATAAATTAAAGCATTAAATTATTTCTTTCCAACAACTAATTAATGTAAACAAAATAAATTTATTAAATTACACCAAGTTTCAATTTTTGAATTATTTGAATTTTTGGATGTTACAGTAATACAAAGTGTTACACTTTTGTGATGAATTTATCGTAAAAACTACATGCATCTTTATTAATCAAATGTATATTAATACTTTATTGTTTCATTTTACGTAACAAATCATAAATTATGAAAAATAAATTTATCTGTTAAAGCGCACTTATGTTCATTGTACTTGATTGTAAAGTCACTAAACGAAAGTTATTGTTACAAGTTTGAATTCTTCTAAACAGAAAAGATAAACAGAATTTATTTTCATAAATTCTGAGAAGTAAATAATTTCAGTTATTCCAGAATACATAACATGATGATTTCATGCAGTGTAAACTGTTTTCGAATCGAGATCAGAGATATTATTGATATGATGGACCCGGGGTTGAGAAGCGGTTATCACCAACAGCAAGTCGAACATCGGGGACCCGGGGAAGGCGTAAAATCACTGGTTGTTGAGCAGTAGGCACAACATTGGTTACAACTACTGGCACTCGGTGCTGACTAGTCGATGCCATGGCAGCAGGATTCACACTTATCTAAATATAAAGATTAAACAAAACGTCTTAAATATCACATTAAAGTGCGAAATTTATTTCAAATTTAATAAGATTAAACAAGCCATTTAAAACTGTCAAAAATTATATATATATAAACCATATGTATAAAGAATTTTACTTGTCGAACTGTAAGCCCGTGAGTTTCATGAGTTGTAGGCTGAACCTGAATCGCATATTCTGGAACTGAAACAACATGATTGTTGTCTGCAGGAGTATTAGAAACCACTCTCATGCTCATCATTGAATTTTGTCTGTTATGCTGGGTTAAACTTATATGACGACTCAATCCGTTCGTAGTTTTGTATGTTTTACCACATTCACAAACGTAAAACGTGGTGTGAACGCTAAAATTATTCAGTTTATTTTTGATAAAGATTGATAAAGCACAATAAATATAATAAATTATCAAACATACATGTGATTATCCGCATTTCCTTCTGTGTAGGGAACATCATTATAAACTTGACGTCTATTTACTTGTGGAATTTGAACGCGAGATACTAAAAGTCAAAAACATTAGCAACTAAATAACATTTAAAACGGATAATAACTCATTTGAGTTGGTGGCTGTAAGGGTACTCTATCCCGCATGCTGTTGCCAGTCTTGTCTTCTGGAATCATACGATTAAGAATCACACGGTCTATAGGCTGAGGATACAGCAATATCGATGGATAGCATCTGGAAAGCATATAACAATTATTTTTATAGCTTTGAATAAATTTTCATTCTACAAACACAAAAGTAAAAAAAATACAAAAGTATATAATTAAAATCCAAAAATTTAGAAAATTAAATATATAGTCTAAACAAATTATATAAAATGAAAAACCTACGTTAAATAACGAACTAAAAGCGTTAGGCAAATTAGGAAAAAACTTTCATCACAAACATAATGAAAGTTACAAAGTACCTGCTTAAACGACTAGGATTACATATTGCCATTTTTGGAGCGGGCAATACAGGAGCAAGAAAATCTAAAAAAGATTTCCAATAAGCTACGAATAAAAGGAAATACAATGAAACATACCAACATGGCATTGCTCGACATGTTTCAAAAGGTCAGCAGCAGTTGCAAACTTGGCTCCACAGTTGATGTAAGTACAGACATTGCAAAACATGGGTGAATGGCCCCATGAACGCAACATCCTTGCGATTAACTTTGTTTTTGGTTATTTTTAATCTTTGAGAGATACAGTATTTATAACGTAATACAGGTTCAGATTACTGTACATTTAGCTTTTAATAAAAATAAGTCAAATATTGCATGCGAATAAGAAAATATTTATTGATTGAATTTAATTTAATACTACTTATGTAATAAAATATTCTTTTTTTACATTTTTCAAACATATTTCATATTTGATCATGGACCAGATTTTGTCTACATGGTAAGATTATCTTGACATATTAATAGTGCAAATTCAGCATCTGTTATTGACTGCTACGCCAAAATGAAATATTTTTATAACCTGTCAGGAAGTGCTTTACGTAAAATTTTAATCTAGCCATGTTTGCAGACAGATATTCACAAGCAACTTTTTTTTTAATTTTACAAAATCTTCTACGCATTTTGCTCCCATCAAGTATTCTAAATTTATTCACAAAATATGCCATTATTATAAACTTATTCAATAAATAAAAATGTTGCAACAACTTTGAACATATTTAATGATTAAAATATTTTTTCGATTCAACGTCATGTTAAATCACGTCGTTGCTGTTTAGCCATTGCAATAAGAATATCGCTAGCTGATGGCGGAAAATTCTTCAGTGGTCCTCCATCTTCAAGAGGAAATGTTTTAATGTTGTTGCACGACGGTGCATTTAGAAAAGGATTCCAATATCCCTGGATGGATGGGCAAAGTGTTCGCTGATTTTCATTGAAGTGGACAATCGGGAAACCGGAACGAGAGCGTAAGTAGTTAACCCATTGCTTCACTTCTAACCTACTACACAAATAAAATATACTGTTCACAACTTTAGCAAAAAAATTCATACTGTTTACGCACGTGAATTTACTAGCTCGTACGCTTGCAAACCGTCCATTCAAATATTCACCAACGATGACTGGAGCTTTGAAACGCTTCGGCTCGAGGTAAACAACAACGCTTGGATTAGACTGAGCGAAATCAATTAAATCATTTTTAATGAACTGGCGAACACCAGCACTGGAATCGCTGATTTTACAAAAGAACAAATTAAGACGCTGCAATGGCAAAACAAATCGACCAACACCATTTTCTAATATTGTCTCAGGAATTCCCTGAAGTCTCCAAGCCATCATTCTGCAGTGTCGAAATCTTCCCATGTTGTGAATCTAAACGCGATGAATTTATTAAAATGTTCTCTTGTTTTCAATACTCATTTAATTCTTTGGAAAATGGTGTTGGAAAGCAATAATAAGCAATTAATCAGTACACTGTGTTGAAATGGAAGCGTAATTTCAAAACTGTAATACCAAAAATGACAATACAATTTGAATAACAATAAATGTAAAGTAAAAAACAACAGCAAACCCATAAACAGATTTGCTTTTAAGGTCAGTTGAAAAAATTTTTTCAATATAACGCATTTAAACCAAACGCAAATAGTATTATTTATTAAAAATTTTACTTTGACTTCATATTTAAAAGTGAATATACTAAGCACTACAAAAAAATTCCATTAATCTGAATTTGATTTGGATACTGTAGTTGTTGTAAATATTAAAATTTACATTACTTTCAACGCTATAAATTTTGCGTTTAGAATGCTTCCACAATGGTTATTGTGAAGAGTAAATTCTGAGATAACTTTTGCAAAATTAAAATACATGCAGGTTTACAGTATGTGTATAACCTGCATGTAAATCTTCCCCAAAGAACATCATTAAATATAAAAAGAAAGATTTAATAAAATCACTTATTAATTCAGTATGTTAATGCATAATAAATAATAAATTTCTGAATTTAAAAGGAAATGATTGAAAGAGTTACGATTACGTGCAATGACATATTTAAACGTAAGTATGATGTAATTTCAATTAAAAATTGACAAAAATAATTATAAAATTTAAAAAATACACAAAATTATATTTTAGATTAAATTTGATGAGTGTATAAGTAAATATCTTTACTTGAAATTTCAAATTTTACTTTACATGCTTTTCTTTTAATATACTATAATATGTAGGTCATTTAGTTGACAACAAATTGTTGTATCTAAGTTTAGTTTTCTGTTATTGCCACATTGACAGTTGTTTTTTTTAGCTATATAGTGTATTCCGGTTCATGTTAATGGGAGTGTCGCGTAAATGTGCAGGAATGGGTCGATAAAGAATTTTTGCGTCCTGGAAGATGAACTTCACTTTTGTAAATGCTCTGTACATCATTTGAAATTATGCTTCTGTGCTAGTTATCATTGTTGTTTTTCTACAAAATGAAAAATCGCAGATTCCTTGATGATAGCATTGAATTTTATGATCACGACGAAATTTTCAACTTGGGCAAGTGAATCGAAGTCAGAGAGTGCAGATCATGGACTGCGCTTACACAAATCGCCTGATTTTCCACTTTGAATTATTATATTTTTAATATTATTTTAATAATGATTTGGGAAAAAATTGTTCGTACTCAAAGTACATTCTTATTAAGCAGAGCTTGATGTTCACGTTTGGCCCCGCTTGAGACAGTTCATGCCGTTGTGGCGATTTTTCATTGGTCACTGACTATTGGACATTCATGCCGTTGTCTGAATGTTTAATAATATTTAATCTAAGGACTGATAAGCGAGCGCAATCAGTCGGGGCGGAATGCGTAAGGAAATGACATGAATGTCCGTTGAGATAACGCTGTCAACGGTCAATTAGAAAACGCGTGAAAATTGTGTCCGTCGTGGACCATCCATCCCATTTTTTGAATATCCAATATGATGTAGCAATGTTGTGAAGCCATTCCATTTTATAAGTATTCAAGCATCAATTTGAATACATTATTTGTTTATTAATAGATTCGAAGTTTTGCTTTGTGAAAGATGGTTCGTCGTTTTCCTTGCATTTCGGATCCGTCGAGTGAAGATGGGTTCTCTTCGTCATCGCTCATTGACGAATCTAATGATGATGATGAAACGATGGAAATGTATAATGCCAATTCAGTGCGGAATGTCAGTACAAATGAAACCAACAGGTCTGGGTCTTCTCTGCCATTGGCCCGTAGAAAGAAAAAGCCAACAAAGCGTCGCCGGCGTTTAAAGAATGTTTTCCCTAAAAGTGAGATTCATTTTGTTTTTATCGAAATTCATTTTTTTAATAAAATTGCACAAATTATGCTGTTTTCTTTTTTTTACTTTGATTATTTTTACTTTAATGTTATTAACGATTCAGTTTTAATTGTTGCATTGATTTTCCCATTCTATATGCATAAATACATTTTTTTAGATATTGTTGCTATGGAAATAAAGAAATTGCAGCAAAGTACAGAGCTGTTGATCCCCAAAGCACCGTTTTTGCGTTTGGTAAATGAAATGCTTTTTTTATTTTGAAAATTATCATACTTTAGCCCGTTTTCTTTTAGCTGAAGGATGTGTTGTATAATGTAAGTCCAGTAGCCGATCATGTTCAACGACTTGCTGTTGCTGCGTTGCACGAGGTATTTTTTCAAGTAAAGATATTTACTTACGCATTCAGCAAATTTAATGTAAAATATCATTTTATGTATTTTTAAATTTTACACAGTAACTTAGCTTTACACAGAGATATATAAAAAAGTGGATGTATATTCTGTTTTTTAAACTTCATCCTAATACTGATATGTTTGTATTTCAGTATTAAGTTGTTCCTCATACGATGATATTTATGAAATTTGATCAATCTTTTTAACAAGTGTAAAATTGTTTTCAGGCACTGGAAGCGTTTCTGGTTCATCTGATGGAAGACTCGTACTTGTTGACTTTGCATGCGGGACGAGTGACACTGATGTTGCCTGACATGAGATTGGCGTTGGCTCTGCGAAATCGTTCCCATTATGGTACAGGAATTTTATAAATTTACATGTACAGTGATGGAACGATTGTTGCTAAAGTAATTGATTTGGGGTTTTATCTTTTTATTTGAAATGGTTGAGGTTATTGTTTTATTTTGCATTTGCAGAGCTGGAATTTTTATGATTGATGATGACATTAAAATTTATTAAATTTAAAATAGAATTTAATGAATTTATCGAATATTTTTTTATGTACCTTAATATATACGCTGAGAATTTTTCAGAGATGAACATTCTTTGATCATCGCCCAATTACTCTACTGAAGCTTTATTTTAATGTTATCTACTAGCAGCAGAAACCGATCAATAAAACAAAAAATATTCGCAGAAAATTCGATTGTAACCATGAAAGGAACAATGATTTCACAACATAACTGGGAAAATCTGCGTTTCTGACAGTATATTATGTAAGTTTTCAAAAACAGGGTTATCTGCTTTTAGATCGTTATAATGACCTACTAGGATGAGCTTTTTCCGAGCCCGAGTGAGGGCAACGTTGACGCGTCGAGCATTTTTCAAAAGATGGCATGTCTAAAGAAAAAAATTTTTTCCATATCATATATTTATTATCATCGCACATTATGCCAATCTTACCGTATTCAGTTTTCGCTTCAGTTCTTTTGTCCAAACGAAAGATACAATAATTACATCTTTATCCTTGCCTTGGTACTGATCCACAGTGTTCACTTCAATTCCATTCGAACCCGAAGATTTCAAAGATCGTCGTATACATTCCACCTGCGTTTTGAAAATGGACATAACACCAATTTCATCATCGTCTAATCCACTCTGAAAAAATGGAAATATTCAATAAAATTGCAGTATTCAAAAATGGACACGTTTATCACCTTTGAAAAAGTCTGGCAAAGTTTCACAACGAGATCCACTTCAAGTTTGTTCTCCACATGCGCAATGCCCTGACGTGTAGCAGAGTTGTCTTTACAATTGCTAGTGTCCAAAAATACGACCGCGTGCTCTGGTAACGAGCTCAGGCATCTACGCACCCATGGTTCTTCTGCTACGTCATCGTCAACCGTCACATTCAGGAATGCATTCGCAACTTCGTCATTTGCAGCAACAAGTTCTCCATTGTAAAACATTTGGTTGCTCAATTTACAAATTTCCCTGAATTGTGCATTATTTAAAAATTTCAGTTTGAATAGTTTCAAATCGCAAAAGCGACTAGTTGCACTAACTAACTGTACATGTTCAAACCTACCGATTCATTCGATATTGCCGTTTCAAAGTTACCACAGCGTCTGGATATTTCTGTTCCAGCTTTGAAAACAAACTAATATCCATTCCCTGTTTTCTGAACCATCAGTGGAAGAATAAAGAAAAACAATTATGAATAAAATTATAATGAACATCAGTGTATACAATGGAAAAAATTACCGAGCACGTTCTGATTGAACCAATGGTTTCAGTTGGAGTGGATCTCCGACAAGGACAAACTTTTCCGCAGCCAACAGTGGTCCAATACTCATCGCTTCTGTAGCCAAAGTTGCTTCATCAATTATGCATAAATTAAATGTTCTTTTTCTCAACAATGGATGCATAGTAGCAGTAGTACAAGTACAGCCGACCAACAGCTACATGAAAATATGGAATGGAAATTATTTTTATTCACAATATTTATTTACTGAATTCGTTGAATCAATTTCAACGAATATTTCCTGAATGGTTGTTTAGAAGATGGAAAATCACAGGTGAAAATGAAATTTTCAAATTTCACTGAAAAGCGCTATACGTACAGTTGAGCTGAGAATTTCCGCAACCTCATCCAGTCGAGGTTCTTTGTTCGCAAAAATTGCTTCCAGTGTAAATTGTCGTATATCGGGATGGACAATGAACGACGGACCGAGTCGTAAAATATCAGTAATGTGCTAAAGAATAACCAATTTTAAAATTGCAATTGGTTTTGTTGTTGGATAATTCTGAATAAGTATACGGTTTTCAATTTAAGGAGAATGTGGTCGACCGCAGAATTGGTGTATGCGCAGACGAGAACGGAGTTGCCATTTGAAATAAAAGTCCGTATCAAAGCTATTACAGCTGAAGATTTTCCTGAAATCATAAAGTTTATATACTTTGCATCCCCTTGCATACCAAGCAGCAAGAGAATGTACGTATCATTAATTCTTTTTTTTTAATTTGTATTCACTGAATTTTAAAATCAAGAAAACAATTGTATATACAATACCAGATCCAGGGAAACCTTTGATAAGAACATAATCGTCAGCCAACATTGTCTAAATGGGAAACTAATTTCAATATTATAATATGGGAAATGATAGTTGATCAAAAATGACTTTGACAATGGCGGATTTCTGTTCCGCATTCAACCCCTTGCAAAACAATTTCATTTTCTGCACTATTTCCGAGCATAAGCTTATTCTAAAATGTGGCTCGTCCAAATCGATGATCAACTGACGCTTTCTATTTCTGAAAATTTGCATACACAAGCAAATAATATAAAAAAGGGAGAAAATTGTTTACGCTATTGTGTTGCTGGCCATCAATCTGTAAACAGTAGTGATGGTGGAGTCAAAAAAGGGTTTCGTTTTCACTCTTCTCACAAGAAAATCACAAGAATGCATGAATTCGCAACATCTGACATCATCAAATGAAACGGATGTTTGTTTGTTTGTTTGTTTGTTGATGAAAAAATAAACAAAAATTACCGGGAAAATTGCACATCGATCTGTTGAAGCTCAACGGTGATTATTGTGGCGAAAATCGGCAAAGTACGTTCTCCAATTCCGTTCAGCAACACTTGATCATAAGGACTGAACATTTGAATTAAGTTCACATTCCTAAAAATGACAATTAAGCATTTCTTTTCATACAAAACAACCAATATCAAATACGATAAAGGTGCAAGGGTCAAGACGCGCGAGTTTTCTTTAAATTGTTGAACTGACATTGCTATACCACATTCTTCAGTACTGTGTTCTCTGGAAAAACAAAATGTTCGAAAAATTCAAATAACAAACATTCTCCAATTGCATACTCTTCTTCATCGTAGTCGATATTGGAATTCCTCCTGCCACGCATACGCTCTTCAGTCCCTTCCATCCGGAGCCATGTCGTCCAACGGTTAACATACTGTACATGTTCTTTGTTCAAGTGCCACAACTCCGCCTCAAGCATCGCATCCCAGGGTGAATCTCTAATAAACGCCTCATCGCAGATTCTAAAAAGCACCATTTCACAAAATCATCTCTCACACAGTGCTGCTATTGCATTTGCCTTATTAATAAATAATTAAATCACAAAATTATCTTACTTCTGCCGCAAGCAACAGTTCAACATCTGTGGACACTGCCGACAAATTTTCATATTCTTAATCGGACCTGGTAATAATAAGTCGCATGCTTCTGGATCATCGAAAAATCGATGCAAATAATAAGTAACTTCATTTCTCATCCGAAGTAAGCCTAGCAATTGAAAAAGGGAAATTATTATTAACTTGTCGTGCATTGTATTCATTCATTAATTCTACAATTGCCAACTTGGCACGATAAATATACATTATAGAAAAGAACACCATTTTACCGTTGAGTTCATTCATTTTCGTATCCACCGCTTTCAATTCATCTCCACCACAATAATAAAGCAACCCACGTTCGCAGCTTTCGTGATTGTTGCTAGAAAGCAACAAGCAGTATAACATCACCTAAACAGACAAATTGAAAAAATAACAATACAAATAATATGTAAATTTTGTAGTATACTAAAAATAACAATAACCAACCTGAGCAATATGATCACCGTACTGCGAAACTTTACCAGTTTTCAATTCAAATGGCATCAGAGTTGATTTCTGATCAGCGTCAACTTTCACTCCCATTGTCATATCTATACTTCCACGAAAACCGAATCTGCAAAAAAAGAATTTATTCTTAATTCATGTAAATTTTTCAAACAACTACTTTTCGCTGATCATTTCTTCTTCGACGGCTAGCACGCGGTCTATAACAGTGGACGGCACGACGCCGGGAAGTGGATTGCGATTGGACAGAAAATTCTGAACAAATTTAGCAATAGCTTTTACAAAAGATTGCAGTTCAGAATTTAGAGCGACCGGATCAATGTCATAATAATATCTGCAATTTTTCATTTCTCAGTAGTTGATTTCTCAATTTTTCAACAGTCACATACTGATTTTGGACAAATTCAACGTTTTTGCTTATTTCCAATATCATCTTGCGCAACGTGTCCTCATCACTGATCGACTCTTTCACCGCCTAAATTTAAATTCAATTCAATTGAAAAAGAAACAAATTAGAATGTATTAAAAAAAACACTTACTCTTTGAAACATTTTATGGGCGATAATTCCAACTTGAGTTTTCAACCCAGGTTTGTCGAAACCTTTGAAGATTTCCATTAAAACGCTTCTAGAGGTAGGTAATGAATGATATTAATTATATTGAATTGAAATTTCAAAAAAAAAGAAGCAAATCAATCAAAATTTACTTTCTCGTGCAAAAGTGGCCATTGGATATTCGGTTCACCCCCACAACTGAACTGGGATTCAGAATCACCGCGCCACTTTTGTTCGAAATGTGAAACTCATCCATCTCTGACGAATTCTTTGGTAAAAACGCTCGAACTTTGTCGCCCTCTTTGAACATACCGTCCGACCAGTATTCTTCAAGCCACACCCGTTTAGCAGTACCACCAGAATCGACACATCGCAACAATGTCGAATTTTCCCTAAAAATTAAGTTTAAACCACACCATAATCAACAGATCAATTTCTGTGCTTCGAATGTTCCACGTGCTTTCGCTCCACTTCTTCAACAAGTAAATCACTGGTAAAATAACTCGACTCTTGGAGCAAATTGAAAGGCGTCACGGTGTTGAAGTTGTCATCCATTCCTGAAATCAATTCTTCGAAAGAATCGTCGAAAACTCCTAAAATTAAAACAACAGACATTAAATCACACTTGAAAACAAACACAATCAATTGATTTGTGAGTTTTTAAATACATTTCAAAAATTATCAAAAACAACCACTACAAATTCAGCGCTGTTGGGGTACAAAACGAGCCGATGAAAACAACACATACTGTAAACATTGCCTGAATTCCCTTCAATGACCTTAGTATGATAAAATTAAACACAATTAATTTTTATACAATAAAATTGTTTACTTTTTAAAAAAACATGAAAAAATTGATTTTTTTAAAAAAATATTAAACAAATAACTGAAAAATTAACATGACCAATGAGAAGGTAGCATTGGGATCAGATTGAACGTATAAATAAAAATAGCCGTAATGGACAAACAGAAGAACAAATATTTAATAAAATTGACTTGAAGCACCATTTTAGCAAAAAAAGATGAAGACAACACAAAAATCTGAGTATTTGATGACAGTTCAAAATTGAAAATTATCGATAACCTATGTCAGCTAATATATTAACATTATTACATATATAATTACATATTAACAAAACGGACAACATCGCACGGATTATTCATTTCGTGCCGTGAAGAAAGCTATTACGCATGAAAACCAATTGATCGCACGATAAAGTTATGAAAAATAAATACCACAGAAAGGGAATATTTAAAACTTCTGTGAAAAGACAAATTCAATAAAAAGTACACACTGAATTGTTTGTTAAAATAAAAATTTGAAATTGATCAACCCAAACTTCATGCTACCTGCATTACCAACACGAATGGTACAAAGGGGTGGCGGCCTTATAGTTAACAAATTACAAATTATTTATTAGGAGTTTATTTCAAATTGAAAAACGTCACAACTAGAAACAGACAGCCCTCTCTCTGTATTATATTAAAAAACCGTCCAACAATAAATAAAATTAAAGCCATACCTTGTGGATTCTGCATCGTAGAAGCAAAGAAATCGAGAAACAATGAACTTCTTTTCACGTAGCTTTAAAATAAGAAATTGCTTTAAAACTACCGTAATAACAATTTACCGCTTAAAAAAGAAGCTTGAACATCATTAACTAATTTTTTTAAAACTTATCCTACTTGTAATTTTTAAAATTGAAACTAAAAATTACGATATAATATAATTTCTATTTTATACTGCATGTATATGTATATATATATATATATATGCGTGTGTGTGTGTCTGTGAATTAATAGACTTAGGTGACTTTTACTATTAAAAATATTTCTTAAAATTCAAAAATAAAATAATTTCTTAAATTTAAATAAATAATCCAATGCCACTAATAACATTTGATTCAATACACCGTTTGCTGTTTCATAAATAAAACTAAACATTGTTATTTGAAACTTACTTTTCTTTAAAATTGCATACTTGATCAAGTTAAAGGTTCAAAATTGTTTTATTGGAAGTCAAAAAAAATGAAATTTTCGATTAAATGTCATTCACACGCACAATCCTAAATCATACAAACGTATGATAAAAAAATTTTTAACCCAATAAACCATCGTATTCACTGCGTATTCGTGCTTTACTATGCTTTACTGCGAATCACTTTTCGTTTCCGTGGTATATCGTCTTTCATAAACATCTTTAAGGCCGGGATTGGTGCTATCAATAAGACTAGTTAAATATCCTTTAATATCAAAATTAAAAGTATAAAATTATTGTATAAATTTTTAGACTATGAAAAAATACACTACAAAAACAACATTTTAAAGAAATGGGAAAGGCTAAAGTACAAAATTAAAAGTATAAAAGCAAAAGGTACAATAAAACATATTCACAGTATAAATTTTGTTCTTAAAATAATCAAAAAAAGGTGGCTTACTTGTGATAGGTTGTGCTGCTTGGTCACTCAAAGTTTCAAACAATCGTTCTAGGCTTTTTCTTTAAGTGAACAAGCCAAATTTCTACTGGACATACTAACCAAGAGAGGGACACCGTGAAAAAATTAATATTGTTCATATCTCAAATAAATCAACAATGTATACATCTACAGATAGCAATAAAAATTCATATCAGCATATACTTCTTTCCGATTGACTCTTCAAAATCCCTATAATGTGTTTTCAAATTCGGTGCATCAATATTAGTTAAATTAAATAGCCGCCCACAAAATAAAACTTTCGTTTATTGTCAAACATTTGATAAATAAATAATTTTTTTAATTGTAAATATATTCTTTCCTTTTATTACTTAGACTGATCCTTTCCTGGAGTTACTGTAGAGCGTAATTTTGCTATTTCGTTAAAAACCGCTTTTGCCATCATTTGCGGCTCCCTTTTATTAAGATCATTATCTTTGACCGACTGTGAAGCAGAATAAGTCAACTCATGCCAAGTGTTCAAAATTCTCTTTGCTCAAACATTGCTGATTTCCTCGTTTTTAAAAGATGAAAATTTTTTTTCCAAAATTGCTCGACGTCGAACCTTAAATTTATGCTTTTTCTCGTTTGTCTGTTTTCTTTTTTGCCATTTGCTGATTTCTTACAAAATTTGGCTCCAAATGAAGCCTGCATATGGAAACTGACTGTGGAAATAATACTGGCACCGATCGTTTCGTCATATCCAACTGATGTAATGGAAATGATCGCCGATGCATTCAACTTGTCATGCAGTGGAAGTTCAGGAATCAACTGTAAGCTATTTTTCATATTACATTTGTAAATAGAAAAATCTAATTCCTTTATAATAACAAATTCAATAAATTCAATAATTTTATTTTTTTTAAATATGAGTAATTTTGAAAAAGAACTATTATTTACCGAATCGAATTTATGGAAATTTTATTACGATATGTACAGTTATCGAAAAAATAGTTTTCCACGGTTCATAAGTTTAAGGTAAGCTCTTCGAACGACATGTATAGGGTGAAATAAGATTTCCAACTGTTGAGTGTTCCTTACTGACGATGGGATGGGTTTTTGACGTAGGGAAAGGGCTGATTTTCCACCAAATGAAATCTGACGTTCGTGGTTTCTAGTTTCGTTTAGAGGAATTTTCTTGTTAATATTACAACGATTCTTTTCAACTTTCTGGCCAATAATCAACTGGTGAAAGAATATTCTTTTCCACTGAAAAGATTTAAACTGATTAATTGATTCCATGCGTAGGTTTCAAGTCAAAACGAAGCTTTTTCAGACGTTCTAATGCGAGCAAATTTCTTTCATCTTTCTTTCACTTAGCCTTTCTTTTCTTTTCTTCATCAACCTCTTCACCAACTTTCTCCTCCTCAACGTGAATAATTTTCAAATTGCTGTCTGTTGAGGTGTCACTTGAGCTCTTGGCACAGTTAATATAAATTTTTTTTGGCATTTTTATCAATTAACACTTCTGCCATATTAAAAATACAGAATATTAAGTAAATAAATTTTAATTTTATTTTTGTACAAATTACTGTAATTATTATAATAACGAACAAAAGTACAAACATATTCTTTTCGACGAAAAATACCACATATTTGAGATATAATTTGAAATAAACATTTATTTCAAGAATAGTTTTAAAACTTAATAATTTACAAAATAACATAGTGTTATTTATAACACTTTAAATTTACAAAAACATCACTATTTGAAATTCTTACTGGGCTGGGCAAATCTTGTTGATCCGTACCTCAGTTTGGGATTACGGTAATTTACTGTAGTTTTTCCGTTGTTGTTGTATTGATAATGGGTGATGGTCGGTTGAGATGGTTATGGTTCCCTTTTTGCTGCGTTCTGACACTTTCGGCAGTGTTTGCGTCTCGAATTGTGTCTTATATTAAATAAACGGCGCGACTATTCAGTTGCGTTTTGTGTTCGCCGGCGAACGTGAACAATTTTCGCGATCGAGTATTCAGATTCGATTTGTCTTCCTTCCTGTATTCCACTTGAAACGAGGATGTTTGAATTTTTTCCGCCTACAATTGATGTAAATTTAAGATTTATTAATGATAACAGCTTAATTGTGCGGCTTGTTGAAATTAAATAGTTGGTAAAGTTGCTCACACTCAATATTGAGTTTTAAAATTCAGAAATTTTCGGCTACGACAAAATTTAATCATATTTTTGTTGATTCTGTTTTTTATCTGAGAAAAGTTTTCATTTCATGAGTTTATCTTATAAAATTTAAACTGCTTATTACGTTTAAATAGCGTGCTGCTGCAATTTTTCAAATAGTTTTTTTTTCATAGGTATGCTTTTGCTAAAATACATTCGATTGCGCTTTTCATTCACAAAAGTTGTTGATGAGAAATTTTATTTATAAAACTTATTAATCAGTTAAATACAGATTAAGTTATTAAATAAATTAGTTGACATGAAAGAAGAAATTCTAATTAATTAATTCTGAAAATTGAGAATGGCCGTTTATTTGTTTTCTTCATCATTGAACTGAGCAATTTTGATGCGCAAATTCTGTTCATCGTACGGCTCGACACATTTCCAGCGAATAAATTATCACAAGCAGACTGCATGAGAAAAGAGCTATATTTAATTTCCATATGCACGAAGTAGTCTTAAAATGGCGAATATTTTGATTGTTAGGATAATTCTCAGCATTGTTTATGATGGGCTGCTTGAAAACGAAACAGAAATTATTAATTCATTAGATAATTAATTTAAAAAAAGCGTTACATTAGTAAAAATAAATTGAAAATAGAATATTATTAAAGGCAAGAACAGAAGGCAAATGTAAAACCATCGATGCGCTTTCGACAGCATTTACGATATTTCAACTCAATGTGGAATGTGACGTTCAGTTTCGTTGAAATTGTTTTATGTTTTCAAAAATTTTAAGCAAGTATAAAATACTCATTGGCGCAAATTTCATTTCGCAAATTATTTGTTTTTTCTGCAACACTTCATTTTCAAAGGACATATACAGTGTAAAATGTTGACCAGTACAGCATATATGTTCGGCAAATCTACTTTCTCAAATAACTTGTAAATTTCAGATGTTCAAAAGCACCTAACCATTATTTATTTATTAAAACAACAATACGCATCACTATCCAATGATATCAACAAACTAAGATTAAGAAAAAAGACAATGAACTAGAAAATTGAATGGCGGTAATTCTGCTTGTTGACAATGCTAATGGACAGAAGTCCATTATTCCAGTTGTACGGATGGTGCTATCTCCACTGAATTCACATTTTTCAATACCCTCTCCCTAAAATTAAATAAATAAATAAATAATCATTTAAATTTAAAAAGAAAACCCAATTACAAAATATCGCTGATATAATTAGACGTGTTCTTGTTTTCGATTGATACCGGACTTATCTCTAAACGAAATTCTGGGGCGAAATATTCATAACTTTCGATTTCAGGTATTGCTAAATGATTATTTTGAAATAATAATTTTAATTAGTATAACAATTGTCCGTTTATTTTTCACTTACAAATTGGCAACTCTTCTTCCAAAGCGATCGCCGTTTCCAAGGTCCAACAACGCGCCGCGTTCGCCGGCCGATAACCTCCACCACCGAGCAATATTAATGGAATATTTTTGGAAATAACATATTTTACACAATTTGAATGCCCTAAGGTTAAAAATAAGAATAGATAAATTGAATTTCATTTATAATTGTGAAAGCTTCAAAGAGGTCGATCGATACCTTTTAATGTGAGATTCAAACGACCAAGACGATCACCTGCCAGTGAATCAGTACCGCATTGCATTACAATAACATTGGGCTGATACTTTTGCAAAACGTTGGAAACAATCTTGAAACAAAGCAGACAAAAATATATAATATTGGAGCGGTAAAAAAACAAAAGAATTATACCGGCTTAAAAATTTGTTCATAATCATCATCAGTGATTCCCATTTTCAGTGGAACATTCGACGAGTGATGAAGACCTGCACCAACACCTATATCCTGTGAAAGAGGGGATTATTGAAAATGGATCCATTAATAATTTTCTCATTTTAATATTACATTCATATTTCCAGTACCGGGGAAAAAATTTTTCTCGTACAAATGAAATGACAACGTCATTACGCGGTTAGTCGAGTAAAATGCGGCTTCTACTCCGTCGCCGTGATGGCAGTCGATGTCCAAATAAAGAACTCTTCCATTATACCTACAACAAAAGAAAACCATATATTCTAATGTTCAAAATAACAGGGGATTTTTTTTGCCATACTTCAACAGTTCTACAATTGCTAAAACAGGATCATTAACGTAGCAAAAACCGTATGCTCGATTCCATTTCGCATGGTGCAATCCACCACCCCAATTTATCGCTACATCACAGAAGCCATTATTTAAACTTCTAGCGGCAGCTGCAAAACAAATCAATCAATACATATACGCATGCATAATAGTGAGTGGATTGTTTTACCCAACGATCCTCCGGCAATCAGTTGGCAGTAGTCGAACAGCCCAGTGAAATTCGGACAATCTGTGTCTAAGTAAACTAAAAAGTAATATCACTCCATATTGCAAAGCTTACCTAAAATTTTTTAAAACAATCTAATTTTTATTGGATATAGAAATGCGTAGTTCTCATGATAAATTATTTCATTATTTTACTGTTGAACATTTAAAAACAATGCGCAATCGTGTAGCATTCCAAATAGATGAATAATTGAGAAGCATACCTTCATTTTTGACATTTGCTTTTTCAGTTTTCAAATTTTCCATCGGCTGACTTATGAAATCAATGTAGTAAGAATCATGATATACTATCATTTCTTCTTTCGAAGCAGGTTCGTATCTCTTCAAAAGTGTCAATCATTTTGATTAATGCACACATTTCGCTCTTCGAATAACTTACCATTAGAGACATTTTATCATCAAGACCGTACCCTTGTACAAGATCATCAACTAAAAAATGTCTGTATGGTTTCATGGCATGACCTGGACCAAAGTGAAACAGTGGTAATGTTTCTATAAAAAATTCGATCTATTATGTTCGGTTTTTAATTATACACATTATTTATTGTACTATTATAATATTTAGTTCAGCTGAAAAGCATTTCATGCATCATTTATTGCAGAATTACTGTAAACAGCTTAAACTTTGCACACTTTGATCCATCTTTATTTAGTGATGAATGACAATTATTTTCAAAAGAAAAACTAGAATAGAATAGAATAGAATAGAATAGCTTGCTGCGTAGATTTTCTTCAAATTGATCTGCAGCGTGCATAAACAAATGCTTCTTGCGTAAATAGCTTAGAGTTGTCAGTTCAATTGTCATCAAAACGCTTCATTGTACAACTTTCATTAGGATTTTTTTCAACTTTAAAACTATACTTTGTAAATATTTCAATATTTTCTGTTCCGTTTATATTAAAATGCAGATAGTGTATATTTTTATGAAAATTATTTTTTCCGTTGTGAAAGGAAATTCAGAAAGTACATTCAGTATGGTAAATTGTTTCCTTGTGAAACTGTCCCAAAAATTACAATTATGAAATAAGTGCAAATATTCAAACTAACTAAATAAATAAATATAGCTTTTGATGATAAATATATTTAATGCTATCTATATGTTTAGATAAATTTATCACTGCGTTGAAATGGATTTCCAAAAAAGGGTGAAATCAAAAGTTATCAAAATGCAACATGTCATTTTGAAAATAATTTCAATATGCATATTCAGTAGTGATAAAATGCAAAATATTATACATTTATGTCGTATACTCTCCTGACGAGAAAATTAAGTAACACTAAAGTTGTATGTGAAAAAAAGAATTTTATTAAGAATAGGATGCTGTCAGAAAATTGACCCAATAAAACTATTACTTCAAAAGAAATCAAACGTTACTATACCATTAAAAAAGTATGCCACCCTTCTACGGGAACCGCTCAATTCCATTCAATTCTCATCAAAGTCTAAGAAGCATTTATACAAGGAAAATAAGTTTCAAGCAACTGCAAATAACTACAGTACCATTCTTTAGTGCTCAGGTTAAGATTGTAAAACAACAAAAATACTAAAAATAGTCATAAATGAATATTTTATTGCGCTGTTGTTTTTTTTGGTCCTACTGTTCAAAATTGATTTGTGAAACTGAAAATTCATAAAAATTAGTATATCAACAAAACAACCGTCTTCGTGCAGCATTTCCTAGTTTTATTGATTGTTGTGTTTAATTTAAAAACATTTTAAGCTAATATTGAAAATTTCATATAACTAACGTCTTTTTTGGTTCCAAAGTATATAATTTAATAATGAATACCAAATTGAGAGTAATATATCAAAACAGTACAGTAGAAATAATAATAATAATAATAATAAGATGAAATGGACATCAAGCTGGATATATTGATCATAAAATGTTGCACACTGAAGAAGTACTTTCTTGGAAGATACTAACATGACATTTGAAAAATGTTAATGTTGTCGATAAAAAATTTAAAGAAATTATTTACCAAAGCCTATACCTAGTAAAAAGCATTCAGATTTGATGAAAAATTATTTCACTAGTAAATCATAATTGTAAAAAGTGTGCTTTTTTCTCCAATTAGCATTATGAAATGCAATTAGCAAAATGAATGATTCTTGCCAAAATTATAATTTATATTTTTTCTCGTTTTGTAGCATATTTAGAAACATCATGTAGAAGAGAGAAGTAATTAATACCACCGTGATGAAATTTGAAACTAGGCCGTTATGATATTAGTCGAAAAATACAAACTAAGAGTCCGCTGCAATTGGAGTGCAACAACTCATTGCAGCTGTTTTCTTTGTAACACTGTGTGTGTTGGATTCTCGAAATATGAATATTCTATGGATAGTGTAATCAAAGAAGCCCTCAAGGCAAGTAAGTTCAGGCTAACTACACATAACTGGGTCAGTAGAGAATGGAGTGAGAAACTGACGCTAGCCAATGAGCAGATCATCTGATCTGCTGCACTGGACATCCAGGTCACAAAATCGACATAAAAGACCCTCGTTGTTATTGCTAATGTGAAGAGTGTAGTACAAAGTAGAAACCGTGATTCTGTGTTTGTGGTTGCGAAGTGTGTGGGATCCAGGTAAAAATATGCTAATGCAGTTCTTCCTGTCATCATGACTCATTCGATCACAGAGCGTGCGGGCAGTGGAACGATCGGTTCAACAGGAAGTGACGTAACTATGCACATTACACTTTGCTGTTTGTTCAGGAGCAAAGTAAATTCAACTGCAAAATAGAATAAGTTGCAATTTTTTATCTTCATCATGATAAAATTTTCATCGAAAATTCACAATTGGTGCAATATGGAATGTACAGAAAATAAGAACAAAAGCACCTGCCTGCTCATTTGAAATTATCAAGAATGCATTTAAAATAAATAAATATGTGCGTAAAATAAAACAGATAAAGAGGAGCACTTGCAAGTTGGCAAACAATTATCAGCCAATCATAAACTGACAATTCACATAGCTAATCTGAGTTTTCATTTATTTGCTAAACCTAACTCCAACTTTATTTTAAAATAATAAATTAATTTTTAAAAATTGTTTTTTTTAATTTATATTAAAATTATAATAAAATTTTCGTTTTCATTTTAATCTCTACTTTGCAAGCATTCATTTAATTTGACCTTGATTTTCATTTTGTAGCACAAAGATAGTACACGGAAATTATTTTTGGCGAAATTGTTCTTTTAAGCTGTAGCATTTTCTACATATTTTAAGGTATTGTTATATCCGTTTTTTTTCACTATTATTTTTGGCATAATTATTAATAAAATTGAGTAATGAGAATAATATTTTTTACTTTTAAGTAAACGTTCATCGTAAGTGGTATTCCACTTTTTGATCACTTTGTAGCGGAACGTACAGCCAGTTAGTTATTGCTAAAGCTTAAACCGCTTGCCATTCGTGCACTCTGCGGTTATATTGTAGTGCGACATTTCTTATAAGTTTAAATTTGGGGAAATTTATCGATTCTAACTTCATTTATTAGCTCGTTATGTTCCTCTTTTGATTTTTTAATTTATAAAATTTATTCCAAATTTGCGAAAAGCTTTTCTTGTCACCCCATATCCTGTTTATTGCAAGTAATTGTTTGGTGTTTTTTGTCTGAAGGAATGGAAGAATTGGCAGACGATTTCAAGATTCTTTCATTAGATGGAGGTTATGGTAATTATCCTCTAGTGCAGTCGCAGTCGAAAGTGAAAATTACGTTCACAAAAGTCGAGCGTCTCGGTATTGATATGGAGGGCAAGGAAGTCTGGGTACGTGGTCGTCTGCAGACGAGTCGCAGCAAAGGGAAAACATGCTTCGTTGTTATTCGTCATCAGCACTACACCGTCCAGGCTGCACTGTTCGTCGGACGTACAGTAACTACAGACATGCTGAAATTTGTTAGCTCGGTCTCAAGAGAGTCAATTGTCGACATTTACGGAACTGTGAGAAGAGTGGAACAGAAGATCACGTCGTGTTCTCAAGATTCGATAGAATTGCATGTGAATCGTTTTTGGGTTGTAAGCAGCGCTGTCCCACGTCTGCCACTGCAGATCGAAGACGCAGCCAGAGGTATTGTCGAAGGCGATCCGTTGAGTCATGTAAATTTGGATACCAGATTGGACAACCGTGTTCTGGATCTCCGAACTGTAACTAGTCAAGCGATATTTCGACTCCAGGCAGTGGTCTGCGATCAGTTTCGCAAGTATCTGACGTCAAATGGCTTTGTCGAAATCCACACACCGAAGATTATCTCGGCGGCCAGTGAAGGTGGAGCAAATGTTTTCGAAGTGTCGTATTTCAAAAGATCCGCTTATTTGGCCCAGTCGCCTCAGCTATACAAGCAGATGGCAATTGCCGGCGACTTTGGTCGTGTATTCACTATTGGCAGTGTTTTCAGAGCTGAAGATTCAAATACGCATCGTCATTTGACCGAATTCATAGGCTTGGATTTGGAGATGGCATTCAATTTTCACTATCATGAAGTGGTCCAGTTGATAGGACAGATGTTTATTGAAATGTTCAAAGGATTGGAGAAAATATGCTCCAGTGAAATCGCCGCGGTCAGGAAACAATATCCAGCCGAACCGTTTGAATTCACTGAACCTGCTTTAATATTAGAATATTCACAAGCGATTGCCATATTGAGAGAGCATGGCGAAAATATTGGCGACTTTGATGATCTGAGCACACCACAGGAAAAGCTCCTGGGTAAGTTGGTGAAGGAGAAATATCAAACGGACTTTTACATATTAGACAAATTTCCGCTCTGCATTCGACCATTCTACACCATGCCGAATCCGCGGGAAAAACAATATTCGAATTCTTATGATATGTACATGCGTGGCGAGGAGATACTCTCCGGCGCGCAACGAATACACAACCCAGATTTGTTGATTGAACGAGCCAAACATCACAATATTGATTTGAAGAAAATTGAAGCTTACATCGACTCGTTCCGGTACGGATGTCCACCGCATGCGGGCGGTGGTATCGGATTGGAACGTGTCACCATGCTCTATTTGGGCTTGAGTAACGTTCGTTTGGCGTCGATGTTTCCACGCGATCCAAAACGTTTGACTCCCTGAAAAAGCTAAAAGACATCTTTAGCATTGCAATTTAACAGGGCCTTGAGCATTCAATAAAAATTGATGATTACGCATAAAAATCTTACGTTGATCGTATTTTATCATATTATACTTATGTACAGCCTGAATTTTCTGTGTTTGTAACTAACATTGACACAATAATTTTTAATATCTCAACGAAAACTTTCAAAACAAACATCGAATTGGTTTCTTTAAGTAGTCAGTGAGAGCAGCTGAAAATTTAATAATGCCTAAAAAATTAACATATACTAGTATAAGCATAATTCATTTAATATATTCATCAGTTCAAAAAGTCTACTACAAGGTAAATAGCAAAAGATTCTGGTAATTTTAGTAGCCATGCTAATTCAAGTTACAGTATAATTTGATTATTTGTTGAATAGCATATAAATTTTTAAGTAAATAAAATTTTAACATTAATAATACAACTAGTTTTATTATCTGAAATTAAATATAATCATTAAAAAAATAAGTGAAAAAATTGCACTTGAATTTTTAAAGACCAAGTGTAGTCGAGTATATCATACTGTAGTTATAATTGACCTTAAAAAAATAATTTAAAAGTAACAGAATATCGCAATAGAGAAAAAGCTGGAGAAAAATAAGCTGTTTTATGCACATATTATATATTTTTCTAATTGAACAGAACATTTGTTTAATAATGAATATTGAATTTTAAAGTGATCTCGACAACACAGTAGTTTATCATTTTTCTCAATACGTTCATCAGACGACACGAAATAGCTTTTGCAAAAATATACAATAAATGTAATTTTAACCAAAAATTTATTTTAAAATTACAAAAACTGAATTCTGTCATGCCTTGATAAGTGTGCAATGAATTCAATATGATGATGTGAGAAACATTTAATATTTTGTTTAAGAATATTAAATGTAGAGTTTACTGCATTTTTGAAATTTTAATAATTATCTTTGCAAACTAAAGTAGCATATAGACACCAAGTTTTAATCACTGCAGAGTATAAAAACGGAAAAATGTTTAGTTCAAAAAATGTTGATGTCGTGATATTTCAGGAATTTATAAATTCACCGAACAATTCAAGGACAGAAATGAAGCTTCTTAACTAGCAATTTATTATTTTTCAATTAGAAGCAAATTCAAGATGTGGTGAATTATCAATTTGTTAGTAAATTTTACGTTAAAATCTACAAATTGAATATTAGATTTAGTTATTTTTCATTTCACATGCTAATTAGAATTTTTCTATTATTAGAACTTCAGCATTAATTACATGCAAAATTGAGCAGACGAAACGTAGCAAAAATTCAATTAATGTTGATTAAAACTAAGAAAACATATAAATTTGTATGATACTCTACTTCATTTTTGTGTAATGATAATATTATTATTTATTTTAAATTAAGAAAAGTTTTACGACTAATGAAAATATTTAATTATTTTTAAACTTGAGCATCATATGATGTGTTACTGCAGTAGCGTCATTGCCCTTGGCAGCAGATGGTCGGCATTGCGGATGGCTTGCTTCGTTGCCTGTTTGTCGATGTGTTTGCGCGTGGCCTTTTCTGCTAAATTTTGGCTAGGCAGGGTCGACAGAGTTTGATTTTTTTCTCTTCTTCCGCGTTTATGCTGGAAATTACCAGGAGTTTTGCCGTAATTTTTTCTTAATTAGATATTCTTTGGCGTGCGACTCGTCTGAAAGTAGTCATTCTATTTTGGGTTTTATCGATTGTATATATTTCAGATTCTATTTAATCAAAATCCTGGTTTAAATCAATTTTCTACTAATTTCTTTGAATTTTCTCGACTGCGAATAGCAGTTCGTCCCACTTTTTAATTCCATTTTACCTTCAGCATATGAAATTTGTATAATTTTGTTTCCTTTTCTACTCTAATTATTGTGTTTGTTGGCGGATTTATTTATTCATTTATTTGGCGAAAATGATGTGATGACTCATTCGAATTTTGTTTTGTCTACTTCCACTTTGACAGTTTCTTCTTAGTCATGCTGTTAGCAGTTTGGGTCAATGTGTACTTATCGCGTTGACTAAGTAAATGGAAGGTGTGTGCGAGCGATCAGCAGACGCAGTTGAATCAGCGGCCGTCGCTTATAACCTCGACCTTGTTTTCTGAATACGTTTCTGAGCTTGCTGTGCTTTCTTTCATTGTAGTTCTGATCCTGCGAACGAAAATGAGTCACATACCACAAGGTCCGTATGTGGGCGATCAAGTTCCAATGCCAGTGATGGGCCCAAAGGATCAGCAGACCCTAGCTTGGGCCCATCAGAATTACATCATCGACTCTGGCATCCATTCAGCCGGCGTGAACACGTACGCCTCGTCGACAGTGTCGGCAGTATCAGCAGTGAGCAATTTCATCGAAGAATACGGCGATCCGTACACGCCAGGCTATACGCGCGAACAAATAGACGGTATGAAGAATATTTTTGTTAATTGTTTATTATTAATAATTAAATTTATTTATCAGGCATAAATGCTGAATACGAAGCGACTCGGTCTCAGCGAATCCGCGCAGCGATGTTTCCCGAAACGATTGAAGATCCGAAAGATCCAAGCATTGCCCAGTATGATTTCGGTCAGATGACTAACGTCCAACGCTTGGCTGAACCGAGTCAAATGTTGAAAACGGCCGTTGTGAACATCATCAACTACCACGACGATGCTGAATTGACGGCAAAAGCGATTCCAGAATTGATCAAACTCCTTAGTGATGTCGATCAGGTTTTTATTGACAATTTAATCTAACTGCAATATTTTATACCGATCCCTTATACAGTAATTATTTTATTTTTTGCTATTTGTAAAATTATTTCCTAATCAGGCAAAAGGTATTTCAGATTTTAATTTTTTTTTGAAATTCAGCAAGTAAAGTAATAATAAATGTATAAAGGCAAAGATAAGGAAAGTTCACATTTTTGTCTACTTTTGAATTTATATCAGTAGTAGATAAGAGAATTGTTTAATGAATATTTTTAATGAAATATGTTTGTTTGAATAGTTTTTACAAGTGAAATTTATTTTGCTGAAATGGTTTTTTTGAACGATAATAGTAGTTTTGATGAGAAATTATCGTGTAAAGTTGTGAGACTGAACGGGTGGGTGACGAGGTGTGAAGTTCGCGGTCAGTTGTTTAATTTGTAGGTTGTTGTTCAACAAGCCGCTATGGTCATTCACCACCTCAGTAAACGTGATGCCGAATTGATGGCACTGGCGAAAAGTACAGATTTGGTCTCGGCGATCATCAATGCGATGAATTTGAATGCTGATCCAGAGTTGACGAAATATGCAGCTGGAATTCTTTATAACATTTCCAGACATTATGCAGGCTTGTTGGCAATTTTTCAGTCTGGTGGCATTCCCGCGTTGGTGCGTTTGTTGGGGTAAAAGAGTTGATTATTTTTTTTTTCAAATATTAAAAAATGATTTTTCTTTTCTGACTTATTATTGCAATTATAGATCACCCATTGATTCAGTTGTATTTTACGCTATCACTACGTTGCACAATTTGTTGTTGCACCAACAGGGCTCCAAGGATGAAGTTCGTCGATCAGGAGGTGTACCGAAGATGGTCGCGTTGTTGCAAAAGCCAATACCGAAATTTCTTGCGATTGTCACCGACTGTTTGCAAAATTTGGCATACAAGCATGCAGAGACGAAGGTATATATATATTTATTTATTTATGTATTCCCCCTCCCCTCCCCCCTTCCCCCAGTAAGCTAAGTATATTGATTTCTTCAACTGCTTCAGTTGGTGATTCTCGCATCGGACGGTCCGCGACAGCTTGTGCGTATTGTTCAAAGTTACGACTATGAAAAGTTATTGTGGACAACGTCACGTTTGTTGAAAGTTTTGAGTGTATGTCCGCAAAACAAGCCGGCCATCATTCAAGCAGGTTAGCAGAGTTTGTTCTTCTTTTTTGCAGCTAATATACATTAAGATAAAAAATAAATACAACTTTTCTATATGTTTGTTTATTTTTAATTTTCATAGGTTGCATGCAAGTGTTAGGTCAGAGACTTGCGCATCCGTCTCAGCGTTTGATAAGAAGCTGTTTGGATTGTTTGCGCAATTTGTCTGACGAAGCAACGAAAGAAGAGAATGTCGAAGATTTGTTGAGACATCTGATCCAACTGCTCGGATCTAGTGACATGGAAGTGGTCGCCTGTTGTGTCGACATCCTTTCCAATTTGACTTGCAACAATCAACGCAACAAGGTAAAGGCGGCCAGTTGTGTGCAGTCGACTTGTGAAGTGTGATCATCAGGGTGGCCATTTTAGGTGACCGTCTGTCGTAACATGGGCGTAGAAGCGTTGATACGTACGTTGCAGCAGTGTGCGACGCTGTTCGAAATTGTGGAATCGGCCCTGTGCACGCTTCGTCATGTGACATGTCGTCACCCGGATGTCGAGGCGGCCTTGAATTCTGTCCGTCTCAACTATGGCATTCCGTTGATTTGCAGCTTTGTCAACTTCCACGCGCAGCCGTTGATCCGTCTGCCAGTGGCTAAGGCGGCTTTGGGTTTGTTGCGCAATTTGGGCGCAAATCCGGCCAATTTGGCCGCTTTCCGAGAACAAGCGGTCGTGAACAATGTCTGCATGTACTTTATACGCTCTTTCCAACAAGTTCAACAAGCACAACGGGCGAAAACCGATCTGCCGATCATCGACGGCGTCAGCAGCATGGACATTGTAGAATGCAGCACGGCCACATTGCACATGCTGTCCAAAGACGCGTTGAATCGTAACGTAATGCGACAGATGAATACCATTCCAATTCTTGTTCAGGTATTAGCACGAATATTATGCATATTTGCTTTTTTTAATTATAATTATTGAAAAAAATCGTCTATTTTTTTTAGTTGCTGTACTTTGAAGTGGAGCACATCCAGTTGGTCGCGTCTGGAGCGTTGTCAGAATTGTCCACCGAATTGGAAGGCGTGCACATGATAGAACAGTGCGGTGCTACGCCCCGACTGACAGAGTTGCTTCATTCTAGAAATGAAAGCATTTGTATGTTTCTTTTATTTCAAAATTTCTATTTTATACTTTGGCACATTGTGTTTTAAGTGTTTGTTAAAAAAGAAAAAAATGTCACACGTTATTTTTAGCCGCTTACGCCGGTGCCACGTTGCACCGTATGAGTGCTGACAAGCCAGTTGAATATCGCAAACGTCTCAGTGTTGAATTGACCAGCTCGCTGTTGCGCGATGATGGCAGTGCAGCTTGGGTTGCATATTTTTGTACTTTATTTCCCTTACTATATTTTATTTTATCCAACCTTTTTATAGGATGCAGGTCCTGATTCGTGTGTGCTACCCGACGATTTCAGCGATGTACTTTATCGAGGTGAGTGATATTTTTGTTAGACGTTCAAGGGAAGTGTGTAGTAATGTTGAAATCGTTCCATATCACAGGCGCATATGACAACGCGATCAGCTATGATCAGATGCATGTGAACAGTCCGGCAGCGGTTGGAGTCGGCTGGGATCCGATGGACGCTGGCATGATGGGTCAACCGTATGGAGCAGTGCCGGTTGGCATGGGTATCGTGCCTCAGCCAATGCCGCCGCAGCATTATCCTGGGCAACCTCCACCACCAACAATGAACGCCTGGTATGATACAGATTTGTGACTGAGCAAAAGAAGCCTGACTGACAGAATTACATCAAACCAACGTTA
Source organism: Trichinella spiralis (assembly GCF_000181795.1). Classification (NCBI taxonomy): domain Eukaryota; kingdom Metazoa; phylum Nematoda; class Enoplea; order Trichinellida; family Trichinellidae; genus Trichinella; species Trichinella spiralis. The sequence continues at coordinate 2,086,481 of NW_003526945.1, read as the reverse complement.
CTTTCCACTACTACTTCGCCAATGATTTTTACAACAACATTTATTCAATCTTATTGTTCATTCATCGTTCCACTTATAACCATAATTAATCGATAAGTAGGAATATATACATTTTATACATACATTACACACATGTCTTTTATGTGCGCGCGCGCGTCTGTCTGTGTGTGTGCGTATTTTAGTTATTTACTCAAAAATATTTAACGCATTTAAGACAATTTTCCTTTTATACGGCACTCCATATGAGTATTATATATTGTAATCTTTTTATAAAATGCCAACAGACATTTTGTATCTAACTAAATCAAGCAACCAGTTTATTATGTTATTTATTTTAATAACAGCTGAAGTATTTGGACGCACATCATTTTAAAACATCATCTATACTTATTCGTTCATTTGCTATTCAGTTTCTCTTTTCCACATTTCCCAATGCTGATTTCATGACATACTTTCATTAATAACTGCTCCTTCTTAAATTGATTGTCGATTCATTATAGAATGATTCACTGCGGAGAATATGTAAGTTGTGTGCAATCGATTGATTTTGATTCACCTTTATATATCACATAAACGAATGCAATAGTGCTTGTTTCTTTAATTCATTGTTGATTGATTAATTCACATCCATTATGGCGAAAGGAATATTTGCACACTGAATTATTTATTCCTCTGATTTTCAATAAAAACTACAATATACATGTTGTGTTTTCAATTTCCACAAAAGCTTACGGTATATTCAAAACTTGTACACTATCAGTAAAATAAATAAAGGTGCCAATCAAAGGTGTATAAATTAGCAAACAACCACAGTATAAAATTTGAAACATCGATGCAATCGCGATTTGCATAACAAGAATAATTTGTAGTCGCCCAGGGTGAATTTTCATTACAAATGCTGTGAAATTAAACAAATGCACAATTCATTTCAAACAATTCAGCTCATGCATGGTATTTATTCGAATGCTTAGAAGTATCCAGCAGTTTGGAAAGTGAAACTTGTTCAATGCCACACAGAAACTACAGCATATTGTGAAATAATTTTACGATCATTGCCAGAAATTGTGTAACAATTATAGGTATGTAAATTTTTTTATAAACTAAAATTAATGAATTTTTGAGAAATTTGACAAATTTTCCAGTTTGTGCATTTGAAATTTATAGAATAAAAATACTTGCACATGAAACAAAAATAGCTTTCTAATGAGATAATTTGGCAAATTCTTATCTCTGAATTGTAATAATCAAAAATATTCTGAGAACAAAGATTGTCAATTTTGAAAGTTCCTGTATTTTAAATGAAAATCAGGAACAATTCTTATTAAAATAAATTCCTTTTTTCCTGTGGAAACATTCATAGTTTTGTTGTGCAAATTAATAACACCATTCCATATAAATATTTATTTAACTTTCATTTTTCAATTCTTTTTATTTTGATTTGTTAAAATCCTATTTATAAGCAGCACGTTTTAAAGTACTTATCAAGGAAAGCATCAACATGAAAGTTTCGAAGAATTTTATAGTATTCAACAAATAATTCTTTACCTTTAAAAATCAACTTCTTTAACTTTTAAACAGAAAAATTTTTTCTCAAAAATTGCAAAATTTCATGGGTCATAGACTTGGTTGTTTCTGCGAAAATTGACGAAAATTCAGTTTTCAAAATTTTGACTTTATCTTGATTGTTATAGTTTCATACTGATGGAAGATGGAATTTTAGAGACTTTCATCTTAAACTGCATGGTAGTTTTCGAATAAATGGGCACTAAATTTGAGGTTCTGCGTATTTTAATACATACAGAAGTCCTCCATCAGTAATTGTTTTCCAACGGCCGGAATGGCTGCCAATTTCTGCACATGAAACATTTCAGACATCAAATCCGTTAGATTTTTACTAACGCATCTTTTTTACGATTAATAGAATAGAATTTCTTTAATTATTTCTTTTAAATAATCATTAATTGCTGCAAATGAAAACGCGAGCGCTGTAATTGTTTACTTTGTTGAAAAGCAAACATTTAATGGAATGTGGTTCTCATTACCATCTTTTCCATTTACCAAGCATCTCATTCAGACCGAATTTGTGGATATTTAAATTTACTTTTGCCACATAAAAGGCATGCAATTGTAATTTGCATAATTAATATAATGTGTAGTCGCCCAGGGTGAATCTTCATTACAAATGCTGTGTAATTAAATAAATTCACAATTCATTTCAAACAATTGAGCTCATGCATAGCATTTATTCGAATATTTTGAGGTATCCACTGGTTTGTACGTTGAAACATATTCCATGCTTCACAGAAACTACGCCATTCTGTGAAATAATTTTATCATTATTGCAAGCAATTGTGTCCCAATTATGGGTATGTAAATTTTTTTATAAACTAAAATTAATGAATTTTTGAGAAATTTGATAAATTTTCCAGTTTGTGCATTTGAAATTTATAGAATAAAAATACTTGCACATGAAACAAAAATAGCTTTCTAATGAGATAATTTGGCAAATTCTTATCTCTGAATTGTAATAATCAAAAATATTCTGAGAACAAAGATTGTCAATTTTGAAAGTTCCTGTATTTTAAATGAAAATCAGGAACAATTCTTATTAAAATAAATTCCTTTTTTCCTGTGGAAACATTCATAGTTTTGTTGTGCAAATTAATAACACCATTCCATATAAATATTTATTTAACTTTCATTTTTCAATTCTTTTTATTTTGATTTGTTAAAATCCTATTTATAAGCAGCACGTTTTAAAGTACTTATCAAGGAAAGCATCAACATGAAAGTTTCGAAGAATTTTATAGTATTCAACAAATAATTCTTTACCTTTAAAAATCAACTTCTTTAACTTTTAAACAGAAAAATTTTTTCTCAAAAATTGCAAAATTTCATGGGTCATAGACTTGGTTGTTTCTGCGAAAATTGACGAAAATTCAGTTTTCAAAATTTTGACTTTATCTTGATTGTTATAGTTTCATACTGATGGAAGATGGAATTTTAGAGACTTTCATCTTAAACTGCATGGTAGTTTTCGAATAAATGGGCACTAAATTTGAGGTTCTGCGTATTTTAATACATACAGAAGTCCCTCCATCAGTAATTGATTTCCAACGGCCCGGAATGGGCTGCCAATTTTCCGCCCCTTGAAAACATTTTCAGACCATCAAATTCCCGTTAAGAATTTTTCACTAACCGCATCTCTTTTTTTCCGAATTTAATAGGAAATAAGAATTTTCTTTAATTAATTTTCTTTTAAAATAATCATTAATTTGCCTGCAAATGAAAACGCGAGCGCTGTAATTGTTTACTTTGTTGAAAAGCAAACATTTAATGGAATGTGGTTCTCATTACCATCTTTTCCATTTACCAAGCATCTCATTCAGACCGAAATTTGTGGATATTTAAATTTACTTTTGCCACATAAAAAGGCATGCAATTGTAATTTTGCATATTATAATATGTGTAGTCGCCAAGGTTGAATCTTCATTACAAATGC
>NW_003526945.1:2082311-2082969 GCF_000181795.1 Trichinella spiralis | reverse complement strand
TGACTTTATCTTGATTGTTATAGTTTTCATACTGATGGAAAGATGGAAATTTTAGAGACTTTTCATCTTAAACTGCATGGTAGTTTTCGAATAAAATGGGCACTAAATTTTGAGGTTCTGCGTATTTTAATACCATACAGAAAGTCCCTCCATCAGTAATTGTTTTTCCCAACGGCCGGAATGGACGGCCATTTCTCGCACCATGAAACATTTCACGACATCAAATCTCGTATGAATTTTACTCACGTATCTCTTTTTACGATATATTAGAATAGAAAATTTCTCTAAATATTTTCCTTTAAATAATCATTAAATTGCGGCAAATGAAGAACGCGAGCGCTGCTAATTGTTGTACTTTGTTGAGAAGCACACATTTTATGGAATGTGGGTCTCCTTACCATCTTTTCCACTTACCACGCATCTTCTCTCTCACCACAAATTGTGGGAGAATTTAAATTTACTTTTTGCACATAAAAAGGATGCGAATGTGAATATTGCATAAATAATATTAAAGTGGTAAGCGCCCCCGGGGAGATTCTCTCTTACACAATGCGCGGGTGTAATTAAATAAATTCAGAATTCATTTCAAACAATTGAGCTCATGCATAGCATTTTATTTCGAATATTTTGAAGTATCCACTGGGTTTGTACGTTGAAA
>NW_003526945.1:2074040-2082301 GCF_000181795.1 Trichinella spiralis | reverse complement strand
GGGTGAATTCTTCCATTACCAAATGCTGGGGTAAATTAAAATAAATTTCACAATTCTTTTCAAACAAGTTGAGCTCATGCATAGCATTTATTTGGAATTATTTGAGGTATCCACTGGGTTGGTACGTTGAAACATATTCCATGCTTCACAGAAACTACGCCATCTGTGAAATAATTTTATCCATTATTTCCAGCAATGGGTTCCCAATAGGGGTATGTAAATTTTTTTATAAACTAAAATTAATGAATTTTTGAGAAATTTGATAAATTTTCCAGTTTGTGCATTGAAATTTATAGAATAAAAATACTGGCACATGAAACAAAAATAGCTTTCTAATGAGATAATTTGGCAAATTTTTATCTCTGAATGTAATAATCAAAAATATTCTGAGAACAAAGATTGTCAATTTTGAAAGTTCCTGTATTTTAAATGAAAATCAGGAACAATTCTTATTAAAATAAATTCCTTTTTTCCTGTGGAAACATTCATAGTTTTGTTGTGCAAATTAATAACACCATTCCATATAAATATTTATTTAACTTTCATTTTTCAATTCTTTTTATTTTGATTTGTTAAAATCCTATTTATAAGCAGCACGTTTTAAAGTACTTATCAAGGAAAGCATCAACATGAAAGTTTCGAAGAATTTTTTAGTATTCAACAAATAATTCTTTATCTTTAAAAATCAACTTCTTTAATTTTTAAAAAGAAAAATTTTTTCTCAAAAATTGCAAAATTTCATGGGTCATAGACTTGGTTGTTTCTGCGAAAATTGGCGAAAATTCAGTTTTCAAAATTTTGACTTTATCTTGATTGTTATAGTTTCATACTGATGGAAGATGGAATTTTAGAGACTTTCATCTTAAACTGCATGGTAGTTTTCGAATAAATGGGCACTAAATTTGAGGTTCTGCGTATTTTAATACATACAGAAGTCCTCCATCAGTAATTGTTTTCCAACGGCCGGAATGGCTGCCAATTTCTGCACATGAAACATTTCAGACATCAAATCCGTTAGATTTTTACTAACGCATCTTTTTTACGATTAATAGAATAGAATTTCTTTAATTATTTCTTTTAAATAATCATTAATTGCTGCAAATGAAAACGCGAGCGCTGTAATTGTTTACTTTGTTGAAAAGCAAACATTTAATGGAATGTGGTTCTCATTACCATCTTTTCCATTTACCAAGCATCTCATTCAGACCGAATTTGTGGATATTTAAATTTACTTTTGCCACATAAAAGGCATGCAATTGTAATTTGCATAATTAATATAATGTGTAGTCGCCCAGGGTGAATCTTCATTACAAATGCTGTGTAATTAAATAAATTCACAATTCATTTCAAACAATTGAGCTCATGCATAGCATTTATTCGAATATTTTGAGGTATCCACTGGTTTGTACGTTGAAACATATTCCATGCTTCACAGAAACTACGCCATTCTGTGAAATAATTTTATCATTATTGCAAGCAATTGTGTCCCAATTATGGGTATGTAAATTTTTTTATAATCTAAAATTAATGAATTTTTGAGAAATTTGATAAATTTTCCAGTTTGTGCATTTGAAATTTATAGAATAAAAGTACTGGCACATGAAACAAAAATAGCTTTCTAATGAGATAATTTGGCAAATTCTTATCTCTGAATTGTAATAATCAAAAATATTCTGAGAACAAAGATTGTCATTTTTGAAAGTTCCTGTATTTTAAATGAAAATCAGGAACAATTCTTATTAAAATAAATTCCTTTTTTCCTGTGGAAACATTCAAAGTTTTGTTGTGCAAATTAATAACACCATTCCATATAAATATTTATTTAACTTTCATTTTTCAATTCTTTTTATTTTGATTTGTTAAAATCCTTTTTATAAGCAGCACGTTTTAAAGTACTTTTCAAGAAATACACAATCATGAAAGTTTCGAAGAATTTTTTAGTATTCAACAAATAATTCTTTATCTTTAAAAATCAACTTCTTTAATTTTTAAAAAGAAAAATTTTTTCTCAAAAATTGCAAAATTTCATGGGTCATAGACTTGGTTGTTTCTGCGAAAATTGGCGAAAATTCAGTTTTCAAAATTTTGACTTTATCTTGATTGTTATAGTTTCATACTGATGGAAGATGGGATTTTAGAGACTTTCATCTTAAACTGCATGGTAGTTTTCGAATAAATGGGCACTAAATTTGAGGTTCTGCGTATTTTAATATATACAGAAGTCCTCCATCAGTAATTGTTTTCCAACGGCCGGAATGACTGCCAATTTCTGCACATGAAACATTTCAGACATCAAATCTGTTAGATTTTTACTAACGTATCTTTTTTACGAATAATAGAATTGAATTTCTTTAATTATTTCTTTTAAATAATCATTAATTGCTGCAAATGAAAACGCGAGCGCTGTAATTGTTTACTTTGTTGAAAAGCAAACATTTAATGGAATGTGGTTCTCATTACCATCTTTTCCATTTACCAAGCATCTCATTCAGACCGAATTTGTGGATATTTAAATTTACTTTTGCCACATAAAAGGCATGCAATTGTAATTTGCATAATTAATATAATGTGTAGTCGCCCAGGGTGAATCTTCATTACAAATGCTGTGTAATTAAATAAATTCACAATTCATTTCAAACAATTGAGCTCATGCATAGCATTTATTCGAATATTTTGAGGTATCCACTGGTTTGTACGTTGAAACATATTCCATGCTTCACAGAAACTACGCCATTCTGTGAAATAATTTTATCATTATTGCAAGCAATTGTGTCCCAATTATGGGTATGTAAATTTTTTTATAATCTAAAATTAATGAATTTTTGAGAAATTTGATAAATTTTCCAGTTTGTGCATTTGAAATTTATAGAATAAAAGTACTGGCACATGAAACAAAAATAGCTTTCTAATGAGATAATTTGGCAAATTCTTATCTCTGAATTGTAATAATCAAAAATATTCTGAGAACAAAGATTGTCAATTTTGAAAGTTTCTGTAGCTTAAATGAATATTATTGTAGATGGAAATTTTTTAGCAATGCCCTGAGAACAGTCCTACACTAAATGATGGGCATTTGAGGAACTGTCAAAAATTGTTGAAATGTTTCTTGCCTCAGTTTTTCTATTTCCCTTAGGCCATTTTGCTCTTACTACACCAGAGTCACTGTGAATTGCTTTTTATATTGTGCAACTACTCTTGTGCAACTCTTCAAAATGTGCTCTCTGTGGTTAGCAATTCATTAGATTAGTGTGATATGGCCATTTGTCCAGCAGCGTTTTGAATTTTACTCACCCACATCACCTATGTCTGAAAAACAAGTTGTGTTTCATATGTTGTGATTGTAGGACTTCAAGAATACGCCATCTGAAAACTAGCGGATTTCTATTTTCTGTTAGTGACATTCATTCTGTGCTTGGATTGATAATTTCCAGTAATGAGAATGAAAAATGGAATTCCTTTTTGAGATCCTTTGGAGAAAGTATGTAATAAAATTGCATTGTCCATTACTTAACTAGTTCTTCCTCTTTTCTTATAAAGCTATTTCCGTCCTTAATATTTGATGGCAATGTAAAATATTTTGCATAGCGTGCAGGCAGTATCAAGAATGGGAATTTCATTTTTTTTCACAACTAATTGTAGATTCTAATATGCTATATGAACTTGATGAAATGAATTTTCATACTATTTGCATTGTTCATCACATTACATGCCTTTAAGCAAAATAGCTTTTATTTTAGCAAACAAATTAATAAAAGAACACTTTTAATTTATGCTATTACGCTCTTACTCATCAAGAATTAGGTTGTTTTTCCAAACCGAACTTTGCGTACTATCATCCAATATTGCAGAATATCGCTTTCGTGGTTAGTTAGTTTGTTGGTCGCCATAAGACGAGGTGTGCAAATGTGATCTCACTTTTGCATATCGTCTATAATTAACAGGTAAATGATATTCGACAATGTGCAGATATTCGATGCTTCATTTATCCAATATGACTAATAAATTTGGTTTTTCCGCTATTATTACAAGCATTAAAATATTCCTATCCCTATATTACTTTTGTTTCTTATAGATGCTGCAGACACACAAGTACCACATCAATACAGCCATTACTGGAACCTGCATAAAGCAATCATTCACCATTTCGTACATGAATAAATTCATTTGCATGTTAAAAGCAAGTAAGTGATTCAATAATTATATGGTTATTTGTTATGTCATTTGCATGAATATTATCACATAAACAAATACGCAATAGCCATGTTATAGAAAGTAATTGAAGCTGAATAACAGTGTATGATAATAATATTAAAATTCATGCGATTTGATTTAAAATTTTTAATTCCTAATTATTTTTCCAGAGAAGAAAGTGGTCGAAATGCATACATAGGTCTGACAGAGGAAGAAAGACAACATGTAAGTAGAAGACATTGTTTTACCTGTATTTCAATCATTTTGAAATTTAGAATTAATTTTTGGACTGTATTTTGAAACTTTTATGCAACTCTCACTTATGCGAAAAGCCCTTTTCATTGACAGCGTGTGATAGAAATGCTAATCAAAAATAATAGATAATCAGTGGTTCATTAGCAAGCTAACAGTAGCCAGATATCTACGGTCGATGACAACACAAGATAGAGATGTCGTTGAAACGAAGCAGTCGCATATTCATTTTCACAGAAAAATGCACCGGTTACTTACAACACTATGGTCAAATAGCAGCGCTGCAATGAATGCGCTAGCAATCATACAGCGTCTGATTGTCGATTTAATTATGCAATTTCTTCTCAGTAGTTAAAGACACAAAAAAGCTTGCAAAAAGTCACTGCTTGATTTTGACCATTACTAAGTCTTCTGAAAATTAAGCCATCCTTAACTGTTTTGGTGTGATTCTAGAGGTCGGTTTGTTTTTATTGTGGTCCTTCAAAAGATTTACTGCGCTTAAAACTTTCATCGAGAAGCTGATTGTAGAAGGTACGCTTAAGAACCAAAAATACGGCCACCTTAGCACGCTTTGTGAAACGAGATGAGCCATTAGTATCAGCCATAAGTAGATTCTTTGCAGCTTATTACTGAGTGGAATGACAGTAGCGCCGCCTCGAAAGCAGAGCAGTTACGAGATGCAGTATGTCGAAGCAGTATTGTTCTTTTGTTGGCGGTTCTGAACAAAGTGCTTTCTTTAACTTTGCCGCTTTCAACACCTCTCCAGGTCTCTCGCCTTGATGTATTACAATGTTGAGACAATATGAATTCTAGAAGAATGGAGGAGTAAATCAAGGGAATGCTTTTGTGTGATTTTGGAAGCAGCTGAAAAGCTGTACAGTGATTTAATACCCCTCCCTCGAAATATATCCAGGCAAATGAGCAGATCTATCGACCCAAAAGAAAACAGAGAATATTACCCACTGAGGGTGTGGAAAACTTTTTTGGAGAACGCTATTCAGTAGTTCTTCGACAAATTGCTTCCACACCGCAATAATGCCATGCCATTAAGTGCCCTTATATGTCGATTCTGATCAGTAAGATTTAAGCCCATTAGAAAATCTGATGGTCACCTAGTAAAGATATATCGACGACCAAAACGAGCTACTCAAGTGTGAAATTACACGCTGAAAAGAAAGTGTAAAAACGTACTTCTTTATCATTATCCAGCTAACGCGCTTGATGCTCTTGCATTGCGCCCAAACGATTATTACCCGATGGTATCCTTACTCCTACAGATTTTCGTTACTCAGCCAATCACCTCAGCCAACGCAGAACGAAGCTCTACTGCAGTGAAATATCTAAAAAGCTATTTCCGGACTTCCATGACAGAAGAACGACTGAACAGACTTGCAGCAATGTGTACATTCATTCTGACATTTCCATTGATAATGACCTTGTAATAGAAAAGTTCAGTTTCAAAAGGGATCGAAATGTGTCGTTCATTTGAAATACAATTAAAATTATCAATTTGAAAGTTATTCTATCACGTGATTGAGATTCTAATTTTGTTTAAATGAAAAAAACGTCACTAACGGGAAGCCGTGGAAAGGAAGTGAATTTGTGGCGGCTATGGAAAATTGTATCTGTTAATCAGGTTGACCATTTTGTTGGGCTCACGCGGGAATCTGAAGCTTGGCATAAAATCATCGGACGTCTCCTTGTGCGCAAACAAGTACAAAAGGTAAAAATCACAAACATCATTAAAATATATCTGAAATTCAGGCATGAATCACAAAGCAATAAATAAAAAGTATATGAAAATCTGCAGGTATTAATCAAACTGATGATAGCCGGATTGGCTGTACCACAGCTGCAATGTTCTCAGTAAAATAAATACAAGTCGCATTCAACATAAATGTCGTAATTCCATTATAGGAATATATAAAGCAATAAAACAGATGAAATGAGGAAAAGTAAAAAAATTATTATAATACTAACTTAAAGTATATTTCAAAAATAAAATCACGGAATGATAATTAGTTGATAAATTGAATAATTGAAAATTGATAATAATTGAAATAATAATTGAAAATACAGTAATATACATTATTTAAATAACCAAATTAATGATAAGAAGGTTACTAAGTAATAAGCAAATGTTGCACATCCATAGTTATTATTTTATTACAGTGCTGTTCAACAAAGGGTGGCGGTGCGTAACCAAGGTGCAACTGCAGGATGCTACATTCAGGTAAAAATTTAATACTGAGACTTATTTTCCTGATAAATTGCTATGAATGCATGCATATTTAAATATTTAAGCAATTTTCAATTTGAAGATGCGTAAAACTAGAAATACTTTTAAAGCAGAATTCTCAATTGCATAAAGTTGAACATTGAAGGTTGTGAAGAAATCCATATTTCAATTTGCTATTTTAGGTAATCGTCTAGATTTAACTGGAGAAGACGATAAAATTTTCAGTTTATACTTGCTTATGGCATTCAATTTCACTTTGAACTGAGCAGGTCAAATATCACTAAGCGTATAGTATTATCTATTATGCATGACAGAAAAATACCGTTTTCATACATAAATCGTTTTCAGTTTAATTTTATCATCACTTTGTATTTTTTTCTAAAATTTTCACCATGAAGACATTAGATAAATCATAATTTTCATCTAGTTAATTTTGCTTGGCATACAGCGCAACTAGTGTGCTCAATCATTGTTTATTTTTTGTTGACATCATGTTCTAATTCATATTAGAGTAGCATATCCAACTTACGTAAGCCGGCGTTTACCGCTACGTGCGCAGTGTCTGCCTTTTATGCAAATTGGGCGGTTTGAAAATTAACTTCATATTAGCAGTGCGCCAGTTAAATAGACTATGTTGACTAACAGAGGCATCGACAGCAATGTTTGCACGATCTATTTTTGCTTTAAATACTGAGTAAGGTGTGTTATTAGATATAGAGGAATCTTATCTTTTCAAACAAAGGCGTGGTGCAGTTTCGATTTAAATTTGCATTTCAATTTGTTTGCTTTTGAGCTTATGAGTGGCCTGCATAATATTTGTTCAACGAAATGAAATACGTTTCATACTTGTTAATCAATAGAAATGAACTTTATGTAAATTTTCCTGAGGCTACTATTAGTTGCTCTAGAAACTCATTTCAAATGATTGTAGGCGAACGGTGTGCGGCGAATGAACAATGGCGTTTTCAATACAATGATGGACGAAGAAGAACAATAAAAACGGCTTTGTTTTTTATTTATTATAAAATTATTTCATTGAATTAATTCTTCTACATTTAGATAAAGAAGAATAGAAGATGAAAGTGGACGTCCAAGAGGACGAGGGTAAGTTCGGTAAGTATAATTCTTTGAGTTAGGCTAATTAGCTAAAGTTCACTGAGGAGTTCTTGAGTCTGTAATTTATATAAACTCGAGCTGTAAGTTATCGAGCATTTAATTCAGATGATTGTTAATTAGAGTAACTGGACATAGATCATGAGTATTATTTTAATAAATTTGAGTGGCTTTCCGCATTTGAACGTTTTCATGTCCCATGCCTTGTCGAGTTGAGTTTAGGGTTCATTTGCGGAAAGTGAAATGGTTGAATAATTTGTCGATCATTTCAAAGGACAATTTTTGAGCATAGTGAGTTTGTAGCACTGCTATAGTTTGAGTATTAGAATAAGTAAATGTTTGAGAATAGCAGTGCAAGGATAGGAGGAATGTGAGATAGGGTGGTGTGCAGGAGTTCGACGGGTTACACTGCACGACGCGACCCTAACCGTATCAAATGATGAAAGTCCATATTTTCAAAGCTCAC
>NW_003526945.1:2072134-2074030 GCF_000181795.1 Trichinella spiralis | reverse complement strand
CCCCGTGGCTGGACCCAGAAGAACCCGGGTTTTAAAAGAAGATGGAACCCTGTCCATTTTGTTGTGGGTAATTGGAACGTTTGTTTGAAAATCTTGTGCAAATGGGGATTTTCAACACCCTATGTGAATTCGTAAGACGTATTCTGTCCTAGAGGCAGTTATGCAAATTCGCAATTGACGTAGTGCCGAGACTCTGTTTTCGGTGCCAATCTAGTGGTGATCGTTACTCCCCCAAGAGGAACGGTAAGCGTCGCTATGCGTTTGTGTTATTGTTACGCTGGGCTCTGACACTTGGCCAATGATTGACATCAGATTTGCCGTCACACCTTTAACTAGTTCATTTGGCGTTGCACCTTTCATCAGTTTAGGCATGATACATTTGAAATTAATCTCCGTGGAGAGTTTCCCCTTATAATCATGCTAAATAGTTTAAATTTGTTAACATTCCATACATTAATTTATTCATTTAGGAACTTAAATGATAAATAAAATGTAATGTTCATTCATCTAATAATTGGGCAAATTCAGTTTTTGTTTACATTACACTGTTTTAAAGTAGAGAAGTTTATCAGTTCTTCATTTACATTTCAACTTATAAAAAGTTTTAATTATTCATTAATTTTATAGTGATAATAATATATTTTTAGTATAAAGCAGTTTTTTACTTTAAAGAAAGTAATGTCAAAGTAGATTTCTACTTTAAAACAGTGTAATGTAAACAGCTAAAAGGGATGTAATATGGTAAACATTAAATGGGCATAATTTTATTTATTAATTATTTGTGAATTAGCTATTGTTTGAATATAAATTTTTTACTTATGAAAATGTTAATCGGGGTCTCCTTTAATTAGGCAGTGGCAAAATAAACTTGGTATAAATGAATTAAACAATTAGCTTAGACAAGGTGCAACGAGTTTAATCTTTTTATAAATAGGAAGTAATCTTCTATAAATAGAATGTTATTAATCCGTAACATGTAGGAAAACAATGTATTAAATATGAGATTAATTTTAATATGCTAATTAGAAAGTTTAAAAGGCAACGTAAATGCTACACTGAGTATTTTAATTTTTAATTAGGCTAAATAACGTCACTCGTAACAACATATTTTAGCAGTGAGTTTTTTAATAAATAATTAACATACAATGTAAACACAAAAGTGGGTAATAATATTTTCTAATTAGATATAATAACGTCACTCGTAACTACATATTTTAGCAGGGTTTTTTAATAGTTAGATTATTTTAAATGGAAAGCAAAAAACAGCTACTTACAGTTGTCAGTTTTATTTGAAAAGATAAGTAGGCGTAATACATTAAATCAATAATGATGAGTTGTAAATCATACGGTAAGTATGCAAACATGAGTTGGTTCTGCAGGACAGTACATTAATATTGAGTATCAGGTGTGACGGCAATTTGATGTGCATGAGGCGGCAAGGCTTAGTAGGCGTAACGATTCACATCTGCCTGGCAACGCACGCCATCTGGTGCGGAAGCTACGTCTTCGGCGGATCAGAATGGCCATCTGGTCCGTCGAGGGTGGATCAGATGGATCCACCCAAGGTCATCTCGGCCAAAATCGTGAGGCCAGCACGTGGGCTAGGAGGCGATGATGCCTTGGGAGTCCCCGGGGCAGGAGGGCGGGGGGCGGCGCGGGGGCGGTCGGGCTGACCGAAAGGCAGGCCTCCACCGCAACCGAAAACTTTTTTTTAAAAAAAATTCACAAAAAAAAGCAACCTTCCCCCCCGCTGAATCGACGAAAACGCGAAATCTCCCCCACCCTCACGATTTTTTCATGGAAAGCGCAAATCTCCTCTCCCCTGTAGACAAGGAAAAATGCAAAATCTCCCCCCACTCTGTTGGGCAGACAAAACGCATAATCTCCCTCCCTTGG
>NW_003526945.1:2070983-2071622 GCF_000181795.1 Trichinella spiralis | reverse complement strand
ATCTGCTTCGTGTCGTCCGCGATCTGCTTCGTGTCGTCCGCGTTTTCCCATTTTCTTTTTCTCCATTCTTTAAACCTGTAATAATGATATTAAATCAAAATTGTCCTCACTTTATCACAAAGTAGAATTACAACAAATATAATAATTAAGTGCTATCTAATTAAAAAATAATTGTTTACATAATGAGTATACAAAATTTATAAAAAATAAAAAGCAGAAAAATGAAATACTTGTCAGTAATTCTGAAACCGACTTCAGCAGCTACTTAACGCTATAATGAACTCAGAGAACGCTCAACGATGCTACTAATTGGCACGTAAATTAAACAAACAAACGCACCCTTACTGATGATAAGGCGCGTTATAGCAATAGTTATTTGCATAATGCAGCGCTAGAAACCGGTTTTTAGTGCGTTAGAACTTTTGGCTGAAGATGAAGTCTAACCTAAGCCACGTTGCAATATAAACAGAAGAAATGGACCGTTAAATACTACCAATAAGGAAAGGACTATTTGAAAATTCAAAAATGACCTTGACATTTAAACTTCAGTCAAATATAAACTATCTGACAAAAACGCCATAACATAACAAATTGACTTAGACAAACACACCTACGTATTTCTGATAATTTTTCATAAGT
>NW_003526945.1:2069814-2070973 GCF_000181795.1 Trichinella spiralis | reverse complement strand
CCTCACTTTATCACAAACGTAGAGATGGTGAGCAACAAATATAATAATTAACTCCTGACACTAAAGGTAATTAAAAAATAATTGTTTACATAATGAGTATACAATAAATAGAGATTATAAAAAATAAAAAGCAGAAAAATGAAATACTTGTCAGTAATTCTGAAACCGACTTCAGCAGCTACTTAACGCTATAATGAACTCAGAGAACGCTCAACGATGCTACTAATTGGCACGTAAATTAAACAAACAAACGCACCCTTACTGATGATAAGGCGCGTTATAGCAATAGTTATTTGCATAATGCAGCGCTAGAAACCGGTTTTTAGTGCGTTAGAACTTTTGGCTGAAGATGAAGTCTAACCTAAGCCACGTTGCAATATAAACAGAAGAAATGGACCGTTAAATACTACCAATAAGGAAAGGACTATTTGAAAATTCAAAAATGACCTTGACATTTAAACTTCAGTCAAAATATAAACTATCTGACAAAAAACGCCATAACAAAACAAAATTGACTTAGACAAAACACACCTACGTATTTCTGAAAAATTTTCATAAGTCAGAAAACCAAGTAGCTAAAATGAACCTAATTTTTAAGTGAACAATTTGCGGGCAAAAGCTTACTTGTGGTCAATTAAAAGTGCATGTTAGCTACTGCAAAGGTGATTTTCGAAAGATCGTATTTTAATAATAGATAAACAATGCGTACAGGGTGTATTTAATCAATTTCGATTCTCTATTGTATTGTTAAGTGATTATGACTTAAAAATGAAAAAATTGCCACTTACTGCTAAATGCGCCATTTTCTCATCGTTAACGTTCATTGTCTTCGGATGTTGATTGAAAACTTATTTTTCAGAAATTATTCCAAAAAATAATAATGAATAAAAAGCAAAAATAGTGTTTGGATTCAATGTTTGTCTTCAGTCAATTTTCCAATCAAAACGCTGAGCTACCATCCACGGACGGCCTCAAACTGAAATGATTTCTATTAGGTCAACAAAGCCAACGACCTCGCATGCAAATTTTTATTTTATTCATTTCTGCTGATAAATATGACTACTGTACATTTTTCATTGCTCTTTATTTACTTAATGCACTCTGTTTGTGGAGAAAATTTAATTGGAACTTTGCCAAATATATAAACACTTCTCATTAC
>NW_003526945.1:2067847-2069804 GCF_000181795.1 Trichinella spiralis | reverse complement strand
AAATTTCTGTGTATAGCAATCACGTTTGGCGTGAGCGAAAAGAGACTACGCGGGTATATTTTCGTCGAAATGCGAAGCGACACACTACCACGATAGTATGTAAAAAAGGCAATGTAAATACGAGTTGTAATGCATTTTAATTGTAAATTAATTAGATAAAATCACGCAACCCGAAACAACAGATTCATTGTAAGCACTTTTTATTGAAAAATAAGTAGATATAACAAACGTAAACGGTAATAAAATGCAAAGAAGAGTTGTAATGAAACGAAAAGTATGCAAATTTAAGGTGGTTCATCAATGGCAGAGTTTCTTCTGGCCAACGCTCTCTTCCATCGTCGGCGCCTTCTCTGTCATATCCGTAGTCTTCAGAGCCATGTTTTGACGATTTTTTTGTCAAATGCGCGAGTTGAATACTCGTCGAAGCTCTGCTTTCCTCATGGCGACCCTCTTCAAAATGGCACACCCATCCGCTTCTTTCACCCACATTGCAGTTCACTAATTTCTATAGATTCGGCAGGAATGTTCTAACATTTCAAAAGCCAAGCTTGACGTGCTGCAGACATCTTTTCAGCACTCCACATTATACTGCAGAAAGTAATCAATTTTGATTTACAGGTACAGTTTATCTCTCATATCACAAAGTACACATATTTCACTTCATGTTTCGCTTTTCCTGTCATTTCTACCTGTTTTTATATTTTCTTTTTCTTCGTTTTTACACCGGAGCCACACTTCTAAATTTCACGTGCATTTCAAGATTCTCAGCATTTCAGGCTCCGGAGTGCACGTGGCGATCGTCTTCTATCGGCAATCTCGAAATATCTTCCATCCACACGTTTCCATGCTGGTGGAGTATGTGTTTGTGGGTCAAAAACCAAGCCACCTCGTTACTCCAATGTAACTTTACTCCCAAACGAGCGTATGGGATGACTCGAACAGCCAGAATGACTTCTTCCGCAAGATGACGATGCTGCTTGTTTCACTGGCTGGCTTCAAACGTGAGACCGCTTCAGCGGCGCATACTATGTTCCTTCCACACGGTTTAAACAACTCATTCGTCCTGAACAATTTCGATTCAGAAATTGCATTCTGATTTCGCATTTCGTTCATGGCGAATGTGTTGCTCGCTAGCATTCGTGGAAGTGACGTGAAAACAAGTGCAACATGCGACACAACAAACGGAAAACAGTCGTCACTATACAACCATTTTCCAATTCCTCACGACATAAAAACGTTATTGCTTTACCGGCAATCAATGACATCATCCCTTCATTTGAAACTAATACGTTGTCGATTAGATTTTTTTCATGTTTATAACGGTTGATCTTTGTTGCACTGACAAAACCACTTTACTGCGCTTCTCCACCAAACGAATACACGATTGGATTAACCAGCAACATATCACTACTTGCCATTTTCGATGGAACCCATCCACTTGTGCATATAATTAGCGTAATACGCAGGCTGAAAATGATATAAGTTGAAAAAGATCAAAAGCTGCTGATAAACACGACTGCATACACACACGTGAACAGCGCAACGCAACCACCACACTGAACACAACGCCAAACGACGACTGCGCTCGCTCGCCTGCCACAGCTGCTTTTATACTAGTGTGGTGGTCTGTCGCTTCGCATTTCGTCCAAAATGTACCCGAGTAGTCTCTTTTCGCTCACGCCAAAAGTGATTGGTAGACACGGAATTTTGAATTACTCGATGGTCTCTTTTAGCTCACGCCAGCGGTTATTTGCAAACGAGACTCGTCTAACGATCATAAATCTGTTGTTTCGAGTTGCGTGATTTTATCTAATTAAATTCTACAATTAAAAATGCCATTTACCAACCTCGGAATTTAACATTTGCCCTTTTTTTTACATAACTATCCGTGGGTAGTGGGGTCGCTTTCGCAATTTTCGACCGAAAATAAATACCCCGCGGTAAATCCTCTTTTTTT
>NW_003526945.1:2064487-2064881 GCF_000181795.1 Trichinella spiralis | reverse complement strand
CGAAATAATTTTTGATTTCATTTTATTTTGTAATTTTTGATTTTCTTTTCTTACATGGTTTTATTTTGAACACTTTCAAAAGCAAATTCTTTTTATTTTATTTTTATTTTTCAAACTGTTAAACTTCAACATTCATTCAAACTTTATTTTCCCCTACTTTTTTAATACATTTTATTCATTTTTTAATTTCTATTATTTCTTATGAATCTTTTTTATTTTCACTTTTTTTCCTCCTCTATATTGTACATATTATTCTTTTTCAATTTATTTCTCAAATATTTTTCTCTGATTCTTTTATTTTGAGTTTGACTTTGTAAAACCTCTGACACATGTAAGCATTGCATACTAATAAGTAAACACGTAATAAACCATGGAAAAATAATGGACATGAAGA
>NW_003526945.1:2021475-2062955 GCF_000181795.1 Trichinella spiralis | reverse complement strand
TTTCGCGTTTTCGTCGATTCAGCGGGGGGGAAGGTT
Source organism: Trichinella spiralis (assembly GCF_000181795.1). Taxonomy (NCBI): domain Eukaryota; kingdom Metazoa; phylum Nematoda; class Enoplea; order Trichinellida; family Trichinellidae; genus Trichinella; species Trichinella spiralis. The sequence continues at coordinate 2,062,919 of NW_003526945.1, read as the reverse complement.
GCTTTTTTTTGTGAATTTTTTTTAAAAAAAAGTTTTCGGTTGCGGTGGAGGCCTGCCTTTCGGTCAGCCCGACCGCCCCCGCGCCGCCCCCCGCCCTCCTGCCCCGGGGACTCCCAAGGCATCATCGCCTCCTAGCCCACGTGCTGGCCTCACGATTTTGGCCGAGATGACCTTGGGTGGATCCATCTGATCCACCCTCGACGGACCAGATGGCCATTCTGATCCGCCGAAGACGTAGCTTCCGCACCAGATGGCGTGCGTTGCTAGGCAGATGTGAACCGTTACGCCTACAAAGCCTTGCCGCCTCATGCACATCAAATTGCCGTCACACCTGATACTCAATATTAATGTACTGTCCTGCAGAACCAACTCATGTTTGCATACTTACCGTATGATTTACAACTCATCATTATTGATTTAATGTATTATGCCTACTTATCTTTTCAAATAGAACTGATTACTGTAAGTTGCTGTTTTTTGCATTCCATTTAAAACATTCTAACTATTAAAAAACCCTGCCTAAATATGTAGTTACGAGTGACGTTATTATACCTAATTAGAAAATATTATGACCCACTTTTGTGTTTACATTGTATGTAAATTTATTTATTAAAGATTCATTTATTAAAAAACTCTCACTGCTAAAATATGTTGTTACGAGTGACGTTATTTAACCTAATTAAAAATTAAAATACTCAGTGTTGCATTTACGTTGCCTTTTAAACTTTCTAATTAGCATATTAAAATTAATCTCATATTTAATACATTGTTTTCCTACATATTACGGATTAATGACATTCTATTTATAGAAGATTACTTCCTATTTATAAAAAGATTAGACTCGTTGCACCTTGTCTAAGCTAATTGTTTAATTCATTTATACCAAGTTTACTTTTGCCACTGCCTAATTAAAGGAGACCCCGATTAACATTTTCATAAGTAAAAAATTTATATTCAAACAATAGCTAATTCACAAGTAATTAATAAATAAAATTATGCCCATTTAATGTTTACCATATTACATCCCTTTTAACTGTCTACATTACACTGTTTTAAAGTAGAAATCTACTTTGACATTACATTCTTTAAAGTAAAAAACTGCTTTATACTAAAAATATATTATTATCACTATAAAATTAATGAATAATTAAAACCTTTTATAAGATGAAATGTAAATGAAAAACGGATAAACTTTTCTACTTTAAAATAATTATGCTCAATTATTAGATGAATGAACATTATATTTTATTTATCATTTAAGTTCCTAAATGAATAAATTAATGTATAAAATGTTAACAAATTTAAACTACTTAGCATGATTATAAGGGGAAACTCTCCATGGAGATTAATTTCAAATGTATCATGCCTAAACTGATGAAAGGTGCAACGCCAAATGAACTAGTTAAAGGTGTGACGGCAAATCTGATGTCAATCATTGGCCAAGTGTCAGAGCCAGCGTAACAATAACACAAACGCATAGCAACGCTTACCGTTCCTCTTGGGGGAGTAACGATCACCACTAGATTGGCACCGAAACAGAGTCTCGGCACTACGTCAATTGCAAATTTGCATAACTGCCTCTAGGACAGATACGTCTTACGAATTCACATAGGTGTTGAAATCCCATTGCACAAGATTTCAAACAACGTCCATTACCACACAAATGGACAGGGTCATCTCTTTAAAACCGGTCTCTGGCCAGCACGGGACTAGGAGACTCCGCCGAGGGAAGTCCCCGTTAACGGGCAGGAGGGCGGGGGGCGGCGCGGGGGCGGTCGGGCTGAAAAAAAACCTTGCTTGAGATCCCATTGCTGGGATCCGAGCAAGGCGGCAGGCCTCTGGTACCGCAACCGGGAGAGGAAGAGGTGAGCTTTGAAAATATGGACTTTGATCATTTGATACGGTTAGGGTCGCGTCGTGCAGTGTAACCCGTCGAACTCCTGCACACCACCCTATCTCACATTCCTCCTATCCTTGCACTGCTATTCTCAAGCATTTACTTATTCTAATACTCAAACTATAGCAGTGCTACAAACTCACTATGCTCAAAAATTGTCCTTTGAAATGATCGACAAATTATTCAACCATTTCACTTTCCGCAAATGAACCCTAAACTCAACTCGACAAGGCATGGGACATGAAAACGTTCAAATGCGGAAAGCCACTCAAATTTATTAAAATAATACTCATGATCTATGTTCAGTTACTCTAATTAACAATCATCTGAATTAAATGCTCGATAACTTACAGCTCGAATTTATATAAATTACAGACTCAAGAACTCCTCAGTGAACTTTAGCTAATTAGCCTAACTCAAAGAATTATACTTACCAAACTTACCCTCGTCTTCTGGATGTCTTCTTTCATCTTCAATTCTTCTGTATCTAAATATAGAAGAATTAATTTAATGAAATAATGCTATAATAAATAAAAAACAAAGCCGTTTTTATTGTTCTTCTTCGTCTGTCATCGTATTGAAACGCCATTGCTTATTCGCCGCACATCGTTCGCCTACAATCATTTGAAATGAGTTTCTAGAGCAACTAATAGTAGCCTCAGGAAAATTTACATAAAGTTCATTTCTATTGATTAACAAGTATGAAACGTATTCCTCATTTCGTTGAACAAATATTATGCAAGTCACGCATAAGCTCAAAAGCAAACAAATTGAAATGCAAATTTAAATTGAAACTGCACCACGCCTTTGTTTGAAAAGATAAGATTCCTCTATATCTAAGAACACACTTTACTCAGTATTTAAAGCAAAAATAGATCGAGCAAACATTGCTGTCGATGCCTCTGTTAGTCAACATAGTCAATTTAACTGGCGCTCTGCTAATACGAAGTTAATTTTCAAACCGCCCAATTTGCATAAAAGGCAGACACTGCGCACGTAGCGGTAAACGCCGGCTTACGTAAGTTGGATATGCTACTCTAATATGAATTAGAACATGATGTCAAGAAAAAATAAACAATGATTGAGCACACTAGTTGCGCTGTATGCCAAGCAAAATTAACTAGATGAAAATTTTGATTTATCTGATGTTCTCATGGTGAAAATTTTAGAAAAAAAAATACAAAGTGATAATAAAATTAAACTGAAAACGATTTCTGTATGAAAACGGTATTTTTCTGTCCTGCATAATAGATAATACTATACGCTTAGTGATATTTGACCTGCTCAGTTCAAAGTGAAATTGAATGCCATAAGCAAGTATAAACTGAAAATTTTATCGTCTTCTCCAGTTAAATCTAGACGATTACCTAAAATAGCAAATTGAAATATGGATTTCTTCACAACCTTCAATGTTCAACTTTATGCAATTGAGAATTCTGCTTTAAAAGTATTTCAAGTTTTACGCATCTTCAAATTGAAAATTGCTTAAATATTTAAATATGCATGCATTCATTGCAATTTATCAGGAAAATAAGTCTCAGTATTAAATTTTCACCTGAATGTAGCATCTTGCAATTGCACCTTGGTTACGCACCGCCACCGTTTGTCGAACAACACTGTAATAAAATAATAACTATGGATGTGCAACATTTGCTTATTACTTAGTAACCTTCTTATCATTAATTTGGTTATTTAAATAATGTATATTACTGTATTTTCAATTATTATTTCAATTATTATCAATTTTCAATTATTCAATTTATCAACTAATTATCATTCCGTGATTTTATTTTTGAAATATACTTTAACTTAGGATTATAATATTTTTTTTACTTTTCCTCATTTCATCTGTTTTATTGCTTTATATATTCCTATAATGGAATTACGACATTTATGTTAAATGAGACTTGTATTTATTTCACTGAGAACATTGAAGCTGTGGTACAGCCAATCCGGCTATCATCAGTTTGATTAATACCTGCAGATTTTCATATACTTTTTATTTATTGCTTTGTGATTCATGCCTGAATTTCAGATATATTTTAATGATGTTTGTGATTTTTACCTTTTGTACTTGTTTGCGCACAAGGAGACGTCCGATGATTTTATGCCAAGCTTCAGATTCCCGCGTGAGCCCAACAAAATGGTCAACCTGATTAACAGATACAATTTTCCAATAGCCGCCACAAATTCACTTCCTTTCCACGGCTTCCCGTTAGTGACGTTTTTTTCATTTAAACAAAATTAGAATCTCAATCACGTGATAGAATAACTTTCAAATTGATAATTTTAATTGTATTTCAAATGAACGACACATTTCGATCCCTTTTGAAACTGAACTTTTCTATTACAAGGTCATTATCAATGGAAATGTCAGAATGAATGTACACATTGCTGCAAGTCTGTTCAGTCGTTCTTCTGTCATGGAAGTCCGGAAATAGCTTTTTAGATATTTCACTGCAGTAAAGCTTCGTTCTGCGCTGGCTCTGTCGATTGGGTGAGTGACGAAAATCTGTAAGAGTAAGGACATGATCGGGTAATAATCACTTGGGCGCAATGCAAGAGCATCAGGCGAATTAGCTGGATGATGTTAAAGATGTACGTTTCCCAAATTTCTTTTCAGCGTGTAATTTCACACTTGAGTAGCACGCTTTGGTCGTCGATATAGCTTTACTAGGTGACCATCAAATTTTCTAATGGGCTTAAGTCTTACTGATCGAAATCGAGGCATATAAGGGCATTCAATCGCATAGCATTATTGCGGTGTTGAAGCAATTTGTCGAGGAACTACTGAATAACGTTCTCCAAAAAAGTTTTCCACACCGTCAATGGGTAATATTCCGTTTTCTTTTGGATCGATAGATCTGTTTATTTGCCTGGATATATTTCGAGGGAGGGGTATTAAATCACCGTACAGTTTTTCGGCTGCTTCCCAAATCTCACGAAAACACTCCTCTGATTTAGTCCTCCATTCTTATAGAATTCACATTGTCTCAACATTGAAAATACTTCAAGGCAAGAGTCTTGGAAAGATTTTGAAAGTGGCAAAGCTAAAGCAAGCACTTTGCTAAGAACCGCCAACGAAAGAACAAAACTGCCTCGACATACTGCAACTCGTAACTGCTCTGCTTTCGAAGCAACGCTGCTGTCTTTCCACTCAGTAATATGCTGCGAAGAATCTACTAATGGCCGATACTGATGGCTCATCTCGTTCCACAAAGCGTGTAAAGGTGGCCGTATTTTTGGTTCTTAAGCTCTCTTGATGAAAGTTTTAAGCGCAGTAAATCATTTAAAGGACCACAATAAAAACAAACTGACCTCTTGAATCACTCCAAAACATTTGCGACTCCTGAAGACTTAGTAATAGTCAAAATCAAGCAGTGACTTTTTGCAAGCTTTTTTGTATCTTCCACTACTGAGAACAAATGGCATAATTAAACCGGCAGCCAAACGCTATATGATTCCTAGCGCATTCATTTCAGCGTTACTATCTGATCATAGTGTTTTAAGTAACCGGTGCATTTTTCTGTGAAAATGAATAAACGAATATGACTGCTTCGTTTCGACGACATCCCTATTTTGTGTTGTCATCGACCGTAGATATCTGGCTACTGTTAGCTTGCTAATGAACGACAGATTATCTATTATTTTTGATTAGCATTTCTATCACACGCTGCCAATGAAAGGGGCTTTTTGCATAAGTGAGAGTTGCATAAAATTTTCAAAATCAATTCTAAATTTCAAAATGATTGAAACACAAGTAAAACAATGTCTTTTACTTACACGTTGTCTTTCTTCCTCTGTCAAAGTTACGTATGCATTTCCAACACTTCCTACTCTCGAAAAATAATTAGGAATTAGAAATTTAAAAACAAATCGCATGAATTTTAATATTATTACCATGCACTGTTATTCAGCTTCAATTACTTTCTATAACATGGCTATTGCGCATTTGTTTATCTGATAATATTCATGCAAATGACATAACAGATAACCACATAATTATTGAATCACTTACTTGCTTTTAACATTAAAATGAATTCAAGCATGTACAAAATGATGAATGGTTGCTTTATGCAGGCTCCAGTAATGGCTGTATTGATGTGGTACTTGTGTGTCTGCAGCATCTATAAGAAACAAAAGTAATATAAGCATATGAATATTTCAATGTTAGTAATAATAGCGGAGAAACCAAATTTATAGTCATATTGAGTAAATAAAGCATCGAATATCTGCACATTGCCGAATTATCACTTACCTACAAATTATAGACGATATGCAAGAGTGAGATTACATTTGCACACCTCCTCTTATGGTGACCAACAAACTAACTAACCACGAAAGGGACATTCTGCAATATTGCATGATAGTACGAAAAGTTCGGTTTGGGAAAACAACCTAATTGTTGATGAGTAAGAGCGTAATAGCATAAATTAAAAGTGTTCTTTTATTAATTTGTTTGCTAAAATGAAAGCTATTTTGCTTAAAGGCATGTAATGTGATGAACAATGCAAATAGTATGAAAATTCATTTCATCAAGTTCATATAGCATATTAGAATCTACAATTAGTTGTGAAAAAAATTGAAATTCCTATTCTTGATACTGACTGCACGCCATGCAAAATATTAGACATTACCATCAAATATTTAGGCGGGAAATAGCTTTATAAAAAAAGAGGAAGAGCTAGTTAAGTAATAGACAATGCAATTTTATTACATACTTTCTCTAAAGGATCTCTAAAAGGAATTCCATTTTTTATTCTTATTAATAAAAATTATCAATCCAAGCACAGAATGAATGTCACTAACAGAAAATAGAAATTCGCTAGTTTTCAGATGGCCTATTGTTGAAGTCCTACAATCATAACATATGAAACATAACTTATTTTTGAATCATAGATGATTTGGGCGAGTAAAATTCAAAACTCTGCTTGACTAATAGCCATATCACACTAATATAATGAATTGCTAACCACAGAGAGCACATTTTAAAGAGTTGTACAAGAGTAGGTGTACAATATAAAAAGCATATCACATTGACTCTGGTGTAGTAAGAGCGTAACGGCCTAATATTAATGGAAAACCTGAGGCAAGAAAGATTTGAATTGTTCTTGACATTTTCTCAAATGCCCATCATTTAGTGTAAGACTGTTCTCAGGGCACTGCTAAAACAGTTTCAAATAAATTCAATGCAATAAGTCATTCGATAGATTCAAACAATTCATTTATTCAATTATTTGATGTGTATTCAGAATTTATTCTTCCCGGGAACTGCTACATTAAAAGTCCATCTCCAGCAGGAGCACAGAAGCATTCAACAAAATAAATCAACATTCATATATGCACATGTTAGGTATTAATGGAGATTGAAAATAATAATAATGATGATAATGGGCATTCCACGACATGAATTGATTGTTTAGCAAACGCAGGAGACATTTAAAATGCATACCTTTTAGACACTCAAGTATTAATGAATATTAACAACAATTCTGGGATGAATTTATTTAGGTTTATTGCAAATAAAATGATATTGTAATTAAAAGTTAAAGAATTTACCACTTCAGTGGCACTGCGATCAATTCTGAAGCAACAATTTTTAAAACAGTTGGAATTGCACACAAAGAAAGGAAGCCTGCATTTCCAAAAAACACAAAATATTGCACAAAAGTATTCAGTTTCAGAGAATACCATGCTTTAATGTAGAAAATTTTTAACTTTCGCAACATTCTCCATCATAGTTAAAATTCAAAATATATCAAAACCTAGAAATGTGACAACGCTACAGGCCATTCATTGCGCAATTGTTGCACGGTACGCTAAGATAAAATAAATATAATGAAGTGAAAAAGTTGAAATTCGACAATACAGAAGAAGCATCAGTTATGTTTGAAACCAGAGAAAAAATCCCACCGGTTACGTGACCATTACTAATACGGTGGTGAGATCTCAGTAACCCACCTTAGGAAAGAAGCTAAGCTGGGGAGTTCAATGAAGCTGCACAGAAAACTTGGTACTGTTGGACAAAATGTTGGATAATGGATTGGTTCATCAATTATTCAGAAAATTTCTCTTAGATTCAATAGTACATTCATTTTGCACTATACTGTTCACACTCCATTTGTAATTAACAGGTTGTTTGATGTGAAGCATATTTGAACAGAACAGAAGCCAAGGAATGAAAGATCACTTACTTTGAAATTGAAGATGGTATTGAAGAGAAGAGCTGAACGCGCTTCTTGACTGCTGTTCTACACACTGAAAAACTAAATAATCATTAATATGACATTCTTCAAGTTTGTTCAGGGTCAAATGCAAAAAATTAGAATATGACATGGCCCTAGGTGAAATCACTGTACGATTAGTTCTAATATCGTAATGACATCATCACAATCGAACATTTTGCTAATTATAAAAGTTATTAATTTTTTATTCAACCTCTATGTAATATTATACAACGTAGATCAATATATTTTCGACTGTTGATTTGAAGACTTGGTGTTCTTCATAAATTGAAATGAAAGAAAATAAATAAATATGCAAAGAAAGCCATATTGTAAATATTTATTACAAAACGTTTAAATGCATGAGCGAAAAAAATCATCTAATCCAAATAAAATTTGTTTTTGACTTTGCTTTATCGCTTACTGCATCCTTAAAGCGTATAATTTTTGAAACGTGATTAATTGCGCATCTGAAATGAGAATTCGTCAAAATGAAGAGATAGTAATGTAAATTTTATGTAATACTGCATTTATTGCTTTCATAAATGTCAAACTTAGAAATCAGTTGTTTTATCAAAATTTCTCAAAGGAAAATCATCGATTCCATATTATTCAAAATTTATGAACATTTATTTCAGGAAATACTACTTTCAATTATAACAAATGCAATGAATAATTCGCTGCACTTTCCTAGCAATATTCCATTACTGTTACTAAACTTTGAAGTGAATATCTTTAACGATTGGGGAAAATATCATGGATGGGAACATTTAGTTGCGATCAATTTTTGACTTATTTGATTCTATTACAATTTCATACGACTGTTATCGCAAACTACTGCATTAAAAGCGCATTTTCACAGTTGTAACAGAAAATGAATACAAAGAACGTCAAGTTTGGTATCAATCAGTAGCTAATCAAATAAAAAGAATGATGAACTACACGCTATCAAATAAAAAGATACTTTTTTTAAAAAATTTTAGACATGCAAGGCGTACGTTATGAAATTCAGGCATTAATATATGTTGAAGGAACATAAAGTTCAAAATTCATTTTAATAAGACATCATATAAAGACACATTCACAGAAAATGTGTATATTAAACGAATTATTTCCATTTCAGCTTGTTCTGAAACAAAATCCTACGAATTAATCAAAAGAAACCAAAAATGAAGAAAAAATGGATTGTGTAAAAAAACCAAAATATTGCCGAGGAATGTTGAACTTTAATGCACACCCATATCAAATACCAAAAGTGCAACGTTCGTAAAAAATCACGCATGCTAGCTGCGTTTCGAAGAAGTTACACATTGCCAATTCGAAATAACTACGTATCGACAGTCGAAATAAAATGGGATAAAAATGAAAGTTAAATAAATGAGCATACAGAATGGTGTCATTAATTTTAACAACAAAAATATCAATGTTTTCCTCTGAAAAAAGAAATTTATTTTAACAATAATTGTTCTTGATATTCATTTAAGTTAAGAAGGCTTTCAAAATTAAAAATCTTTGCTCACGGGAGTTTTTTGAATTATTACAATTCAGAGTTATAAATTTTCCAAAATTATCACATTAGAAAGCTATTTTTATGCAATATGCCAGTATTTTTATTCTATAAATTTCAAATGCTCAAACCGGAAACTTTATCACATTTTTCAAAAAATCATCAATTGCGGATTATTAAAAACTTACATACCTAAAATTGATACACAATTGTTTGGAATAATCATAAAATCATTTTACAATATGCCGTAGTTTCTGTGAAGCGTTGAATAAGTTTCACCGTCCAAACTGTTGAATACCTCTAAATATTCGAAGAAATACCATGCATGAGCCCAACAGTTTGACATGAATTGTGAAATTATTTAATTACAAAGCATTTGTAATGTATTTCAACTCTAGGCGACTACTAATATGCTAATTATGCAAATCAGCACGGCATCCTTCTTACTTAGCGAAAGTGAATTCAATTAGCCACACATTTGGTATAAATGGGAAGTTTATTAAATGAAAAAAGATCGTAATGGGCACCACATTCCATGAAATGTTTACTTTTTAGCAAAGTAAACACTTACAACGCTTACGTTTTGATTCGCAGAAATTAATAATTATTTAAAAGCAGTTATTTCAAAAATTGAATTCAATTGATCGTTAAAATGATACATTAGTAATAATTTGTCAGATTTGATGTCAAAAATGTTTCACGTGCAAAAATAGGTAGTCTCTGCTTCGGTTGAAAGAGATTTACTGATGGGCGACTTCTCTATGTATTCAGTTAGGCAGTTTCGCAAACTTAGAGCCAATTTATTCCACACCTACTGGCTGGTTTTGGATGATACTCTAGTAAATACAATCTTTTATCAATATAAAATTATTACAATCAAAAAAAAAGTCCAAATTTGGAAAACAAATTTTTCGCCGATTTTCGCAAAAACAACCAAGTCTATAGCCCATGAAATTTTGCAATTTTCGTGAAAAATTTTTTCTCTTTAAAAATTAAAGAAGTTGATTTATAGCGGTAGAGAATTATTCCATAACTACTATAAAATTATCCGCAAAGCACCTAATTGCGTATTTCTTGAGATATACCAAAAACGTTAAACTTATAATAAGATTTTAAAGAAGTCGAAATAAAAAGGAATGAAGTATAAAAGTTAAATAAATGTGCATAGGGAATGGTGCCATTAATATTTAGAGCAAAACTATTAATGTTTTCACCTGAAAAAAAATTATTTTAATATAAATTGTTCCTGATTTTCATTTAAAGAACAGAAACTTTCAAAATTAACACGCTTGTTCACTGTATATTTTTGATTTATTACAATTCAGAGATAAGAATTAACCAAAATTATTACACTAGAAATTTCTTTTCGTGCAATATTCCAGTGTTTTTATTCTATAAATTTCAATTGCTCAAACCGGCAACTTCATTACATTTCTCAAAAAATCATCAATTGCGGATTATTAAATATTTACATACCTATAATTGCCAAATAATTGTTTGGAATAATCGTAAAATTATTTTACAATATGCCGTAGTTTCTGTGAAGCATGGAATATGTTTCACCGTACAAACTGCTGGATTCTTCTACAGATTCGAATACATACTATGCATGAGCCCAATAGTTTGAAATGAATTGTGAATTTATTTAATTTCATAACATTTGTAATAAACGTTCACCCTGGGCGACTACATATTATGCTAATTATGCAAATCGTCATTGCATCGTTCTTTCATAGCGAAAGTGAATTCAATTAGCCACACATTTGGTATAAATGGGAAGTTTATTAAATGAAAAAAGATCGTAATGGGCACCACATTCCATGAAATGTTTACTTTTTAGCAAAGTAAACACTTACAACGCTTACGTTGTGATTCGCAGAAATTAATGATCATTTTAAAGCAGTTATTTCAAAAATTCACTTCAATTGATCGTAAAAAAGATACATTAGTAGAAATTTGTCAGATTTGATGTCAAAAATATTTCACGTGCAGAAATTCATAGTCTCTGCTTCGGTTGAAAGAGATTTACTGATGGGCGACTTCTCTATGTATTCAGTTAGGCAGTTTCGCAAACTTAGAGCCAATTTATTCCACACCTGCTGGCTGGTTTTGGATGATAGTCTAGTAAATACAATCTTTTATCAATATAAAATTATTACAATCAAAAAAAGACCAAATTTGGAAAACAAATTTTTCGCCGATTTTCGCAAAAATAACCAAATCTGTAGCCCATGAAATTTTGCAGTTTTCGTGAAAAATTTTTCGTGAATTAACTTAAAATAGAATTTTACTGAAATCGAAATAAAAAGTAATGACAACTAATTGTTCAATAAATGTTCATGCGGAGTGGTGTCATTCAGGCCTACAGCAAATCTATCAATACTTTCACTTGAGCCTATCAGCGCCTTTCCTGTTTCTTCAAGGTGCAAGCGATGCTGGTACATTTTGATGGCATTCTACTTGGGGTTGTAGTGTATCCACATTAAATCGCTGTTATTTGTGTATACGTGACTGATGTTGTCACACTCTGGCAGGTGTATGCTGCCATCATTTTACCCATGTTGTCCACACCACCTTTTGTGGCGTTTATAATCGACAATCCTTTCTGGCTTATAGTCTTTCCTGGTACTCAAGGACGCGTTCTTGTACATTGCGCTAAGAAGAAGCATTATCCTGTGCATTTTGGGAATGTGTACTGCTGTGCATTCCTTTATGAGTACAAACTTCTACGACTGCACAGCTCGCCCCCTTAATACCAGTACACCTTGCGGTAGTTCCGGCTTGCTTCTCATGATGGTATCGACTATGGTGAGCTTCTTCTTGAATAGCTTCATTGCTAATTCATGAGAAGTGAAGAAATTATCACAAGTAATGCTGTTCCCTTTGAACCCGCCTGTAATGTCTAGCACCACACGCATACCCTGATTTTTCTCACGAATACCTGATGCTCATGCCACGGTGCAAATCTGCATGTTCCAAAAGCATAGCTAGTCTTGGCGTCACAAAGTGTCCAAACTTTGATGTCATACTCTGCTGGCTTTTTCGGCATGTACTGCCGGAATGGACAACGGCCCTTGAATGGAATGAGCCGCTCATCCACCGTGACGTAAGGTCCAGTATTGCACATTACTGTTTTCCTTGTACTGTCCCTAATTGTGAAAATCAAGTACCGCACGACCAAGACGAGGTTTGTAAAGATGGTCATTAGCCATTTGAATTTGTGAACATGCCAGTGAAAATCGAAATATTAAGAGATTGTACATTTGTGCCAAACGTTTTGCTCGTGCATTCCCATTGACTCCCAATTTTGAATAATTAATTTATTTCACGAACTTGAAATGAATCTTGTATAATTCGACATGTACATTCGTTGGACATACCTGTAAATGTAAATCTGTTAATTGTAAAAGTTGAAATAATAAATGAGCATACTTGATCACAATTCTCAGCCCCGCGAGAAAATATTAACCATAGAAATAAATAATCACCATATTGTATTTCTTTCTACCGTAAAAGTGCATTTAGGATGAAGCATACTGCAATTTTCTACAAATCCTTCTACCACTGACGCGATCGTCAGTAAATTTAAAAAAAGAAAAATCAACATGTTGCTCAATAACTCTTTTCATGGAAAATATTTTTTATTGATGAAAACAACAAACTTATTAAAATGGTTGTTGACAAACAAAATTTCATCTTTCCTTCGAATTTTATTTCCCATCATTTACAGCAGTAACATTTTTGCAAATTACAAATAACAGTGCTTAATGTGACAAAATAAAGTGTTATAGTTTTTGGAAAGAAAAAACACTGCACATCATTTTCCATGCAATCGCTTGGAAAAGCTAAAATGATGATGAGTCAGTTAATTTGCTCAGATCTAATATACGTTCGTACGTTCGGGAAATAAATATGTTGATGGAGAAAATAAATTTAAATTTCAAAAAAATTACCTCAAGATATGATTGGTTGGGAAATGTTGAAAAAAAACAAACAACAGTTGAATACTATCACTGAATATTTCATATATATATATATATGATCATGCAAATCACTCGACAAACACACCAATTTGGAAATGAATAAGGAAAAAAATAGAAATGTGCGCCAGTATTTAGCGAGCATATGGGAAATAAGCAGCTGTATATTGGGGTGGCAATTCGTCATAAGCAGGCGGCAATTTCACTGTTGTCTCGACAATTTCAGTTGGAGTAAAAATCTGAAAATAAAAAAAGTTAAAAAAATAAAAATAAATGAAAAACACAATTCTACAACTTGAACGTTGTCCATGTCGGCTTTGGGATCGTCCAGTCGCATATTGTCAGCATTGGCCGCTTGCAAAAACTGATAGCAAGACCAAACTATGCCGATGAAGTAAATCTAAAATTAAATAAAAGTATTCATAAAAGATAGACAGAAGTATAACGATGAATAAATAACCCACTTTGACCACTATAATCAGCAAATAGAACAGCAAAATGCAAATTGCTATCCACTGGCTATTCAGACCAGCCAATTGATCTCTGAAAGGCAAGTCCGGCTGAAAAGAAAACAAGAAAGTATATTAACAGAATAATAATAATAATAATAATAATAAGGAATCGAAAGGAGAAACATTTTGTTGGATGATGTCTTCCACACTTGGCATCCAAGTGTAATGGCCAACAGCTGTCAAGCAGGACAAAATCAAATCGAACACTTGGAAACAAAAGAATGGAATCAAATACAACGGACGTCCCTGTGCAGACGAAGAAAATTGAAATCAAATACATATGATAGATAAAAAAAATGGAATTACTTTGAAAATTCCATAAATCATCATGCTGGTAATGAACATCAGTCCAAATACGAGAGCAATTGCCAGATGGGCATCGGCTAGAAGAAAAAGCAAAAAAGTCAGTGAAAATAAGCAGACAAAGAGAGGGAGAGTGAGAGGGAAAAATAAAATGGAAGAAAAGTGCTGAACAATTGAGAGACCTGGGCGAAGTCGACGTCGAGTGATGACCAAAACCTCGGCTCGTGATGGTACAAAACCTGCGTGATGGTCATTGTCGGCCAGGCTGAAACTGTTCTGCGGTACCGGGGTGGGCAATTCTGGAAGTCTTTCGTGAATGCCAATTTTGTTGAAGTCATCCAATTCGTAGGATTCATTGTAGCCGGACTGCAGCAGACCTTGCTTGACGTTCAATTCGAAAAACACGTCCGGATTGACGACGGTGAAAATCAGAAAACACAATGCAAAGCATTGCAAAGTCTAAAAAGAAGAAGAATTTTTTAAAATTTCTTTTACATTCTTCTACATTCATCCACTGAATCAGCAGTAGACGACGGATGGTGGCGAAAAATTGGCTTTTATAACACAGAAATGCGCATTCAATTAGTCATTCGATGAACAATTATTTGAATATATTGAATAAATAAGACAAAATTCAATTACTTTTTTTCTCACTGTTAACTGCATATGAAAAAATTCAAATTAAACATAACAAGATGCGAAACAATATTATTTCGAACAACTGGTATTTGGAAATTTGCTCCAAAGATAACTGATCAACATGTTTAAGGCTAATATATATACATATAAAGAGAAAAAACAAAAACAGTAGAAAATGATCAGTTTGGAATTGATAAATTAATTAATTAATTAACTGAACAAAAAGTATAAATTTGATCGGAAATTGAAAACGCTTCCACTTACTATGTTGTACAGACCAAGGCAAACGGCGCCGGTCTGAACGTGACAACATCCACAGCAACGGAATCGTGGATCGTTCGCCAAATGACGTCCATATCGACCAGTTCGAAACATCTAAATTAAGAAAATATTCAAAAATAATAAAAATGTAAATCCATTTTAATCTGCTGCAGTTGTTTGGAAATTTGAAATGCACACGATTCGAGCCGTTGCGACGCGAAGTGATGCTGCTTTTTGCAAAACTCTTCTTGCTCGACGAGTGTAAAAATTGATAAAATTATGTTCGCAGTGTAAAGTAAACAACTGACTGCTTTCGAAAAACAACCTTGATCTATATTCAACGATACTTCTTCTCTGAGAGCAGTTGCAGACATTATTATTATTTTTATCATCATCATTGCATAGTTGATTGCCAGACCAGTAAAAGAGCATTGTCACTTTGGTCGGAGAACATCATCACCTCTCCGGCCAGTAAAGCGCGAACAAATTGAACAGTACAACAACGCTGAAAGCATGTGCTGCACACGTTTGGAAAAATTTTCCCCCAACAACACTGCTAGAAGATGATAAGCAGCAAAGCAAACAACAAACTCTAATAGCCAATTTTCAACGTTGCAACAACGTCATCCGTAACATCGGTCGTTTTCAATGAAAAGCAAGCAATGCGCAACATTTTTCAAACATTCGCGTCTAGCATGAGATTTTGCTGCACTGATGTTTAACTTGTCTTTTTTTTATCGAATTTGAATTTCACTTTTTAAAACAACCAAACAACAAATACGAAAACTATGCCAATTAAATTGGCCGTAAAGAACATAAAAAATTACAGCCAATCAAACACAACTGACAACTCTATTGGAATATTAGCAAGCTTATTGTAATGTTGAAAATATTTTCCAACGATCGCAAAATGAAAAAGCAGAACAAGATTTCACTTCCTGTTCAGCAAAGCAAAGCAAAGCAAAGCAACACACCGCATGCACCACTCACTATTCAACATAGCCCCCGTGAAGCGATCAATTTTGCTAACAATCAATTCAATTTATCATACTGATGAAACTTTTTAAATCATTTTCAACCACTGTCATAATCGTTGAGTGTGCATGTTATTCAAACACACACCCAAACAATAAATAACCGCATAAAATTGAAACAATAAACGCATTTTTCACATTCGGAAAACAATAAAATTCATGCATCGAACTTTTGCAGCATTTCTATTCAATTTAATAATTTATTGTCATCTGATCGAATAGACCTTGTAAATAGAACATGATTCGAAACTTGTAAATGAAGCTTACGCTCGAAGAAAACTGTACCGCATTGAAAATTACTAGTTCAACGAATGATAAACAGTTCCACAACAAAAGTATGGTTTCCCGGGAAGTAAGAACCTTTCAATCCGAAGCGCTTATTGAACAATGGACTCAAAAAAGTGAATAAAAAGAGAAAGAAAGAAAGAACCAATGCATTAACTGGTGCTATGAAACGCAAGAAAATATTATTAATTGATCTACACTGAACTAGCTAGCGAATGACAGATCAAATGATGAAAACAACAATTTCACCACCAACCTTTCCAAAATTGTAAATTAAACGGAAAAAAAAACTAAAATTTGTTGATTGCCTTGTGAAAGAATTTTACCTTGTATTTTTCAAATTTGTAAAAAAACAACTAGCAAAATCAGAAGATCAGCAAAGCAAAGCAAAGCAAAGAGAAGCCAAGCGAAGAGAAAGAGAGAGAAAATGAAAAAGCGACCAACAAACAACGCCAACAACGCGTTGAACTGATGCACATGGCTGACAGAGAAACGCTGAGCTGAAAATTTTGAACGACCAATCGAAAGAAATGACGAAAGCAGTTGAAAACAAAATCGTCGACAAACTTCGCAACCGGAAAAAGCAAAATTTAAATAAAGCTGCCGTGTGCAAATTTCAACTGTGGAATTGAAATGAAAATTTCTTTCCGTACAACGACCGTACAACAAATCAAGAAAACAAAATGAACGAACAAGTAAAGCGAAGAGAAGAAAAACAATTTCACCATCTGACAACGAACAGTCGAAAATGCGTAGTGAGAGAAGAAGAAAACAATCAAAAATGAGAATGATGAACAGCAGGTCGTCAACTGACATTGTGAAACAAAATTGTAAAAATGTTTCGGTGAATCAGAGGAAGCGGTGACGCAGAGGCGACTGCTAGAACGCAGAAAATTCAAGCGTGGGCGTCGATGTAAACAAAATGAAAAAGTGTACAGTAAGATTTCTGTTCGGCCGAAGTTTTTCAATAATATATATTCCAAGAAAATTTAAATAAAAATTGAAAAACAAATTACATTCGTACGTCAATATCAACTGAAAATCGAGTAAAACGCATTAGTTCAGTCGAACTGACAAATTGACCACAGAACGATTACGGTACAAAGTATGCTGTGAAGTCGGTAAATTCTTGACGCTATGTTTTGAAATTAAAGTTACGTGAATTGAAAAATAATTTAAACGCTAACATCCAACATAAATTAAAAAAATAAAAACTTTTTACCAACTCATTATACCATATCCTACAGTATCCGAAATGCAAGTACAATTAAAATGATAAATAGTAGTTGGGCAAGAATTATGATGATTATTATCAGCCTAGGATTTTTTTTGAAGCGTTTTGCTAACGGCATAAAATATTTAAATAAAAATTGAAGATGATATGAAATTGAGCTGAATTTTATGCTGGCTGAATTATGAGCGTTCAGTGTTGTTCGTTCAGCGAAAGTGAGGCTGGAAAAGAAGTTTCCAAATGTTTGTTCTCTCTCTAGTTTTATTGATTTATTTCGTTGCGCAAAAATCAATAACAGAGCAAACTGCCAATTGATTCCAGCAAAGCTGGCAAATCGATGTAAAAAAACATATTGCTGTATAATTTCGAAGAAGAAAAAGAACATTTCAACAACGTATTTCCACATGTTTCAACTTAAATACCCAACAAAGATTCGTTTTTTAAATCAATCTATAAATCTTTACAACTACTCGCAACATCTGTGTTTAACAACGAACGTTGCCCGTGTTCATTTGCTTTTGATTTGCATGTTATTATTGCTAGAAATTAACGTCGCAGTAAGTGGAAAATTTTACTCGTTGATCAACATCATCAGCGCAATTCTTCGTCTAATGCAGATGTTGAAAATTGCGTTTACCGAACAACAATGAAATGAAAAGTTGCGCTTTCTCTTCGGCTGCACTGCATCACATCTGCAAAATTGAGAACAAGCTTATCAATATGAAGCAAAACAGTCGAGCCATATACACACATAAATTTGAATTGAAATGAATTGTGCAAAGTGAATTTTCAACTGTTGCACGGCGTTGTGCAGCACTTTTTGAATTTCAATTCATCAATCGCCGCTTGCAATGCACTACTTTTCGACTCTTCCGCAACACCGCCTCCGATAGCTCTGTGCTGACTGTGCCATAAAAGTGAATATCTAAAATAATGTAATGGAAAAATATTTCAAATTTTTCAAACTAAAAATAAAGACAAAATAGAAACGGAATTGAACCTGCTATTCGGCCTGGCAAGCAGCTCATGGTGTTGGCCGAATTCTTTTACAACCCCATCTTCAAGAACAACAATCAAATCGGCATCCACTATCGTAGCAAGACGGTGAGCAATGAAAAGAGACGTTCGATTTGAGATCGCTTTTTTCATGGATCGCATAATATTCTATTGAACAACGTTAAAATTGTTCCAACTTAATAAAATTTTAAAAAAATTGAAAAATAAAACCTTTTCAGTAATGGGATCTAATGAAGACGTTGCTTCGTCGTAGATAATAATGGGAGCATTTTTCAGTATCGCACGTGCAATCGCTACACGCTGCTTTTCGCCACCTGAAATTATTTAAAATCAGACTTGCACAAAAACACGTTCACATCTGTATGTAAATTTATTTATTTATTTACCTGACAACTTAAGACCACGTTCACCAACCACAGTATCGTAGCCATGTGGCATGCGCATAATGGCATCATGCAAATCCGCCACTCGAGCTGCTTCGTATACTTCATCCAGTGATGCATTCACATTGCCATAATGAATATTGTACAAAATTGTGTTGTGAAAAAGAACACAGTCCTGGAAAATAAAATAAAATAAAATAAAATGAAAAATACTGAAACAAAAATTGTAAAATTCAATACAAAGATAAAGAGAGACACTTCACCTGAGGAACCACGGCAATGTGATCACGTAAGCTTTTCAAAGTCAGATCACAGATATTGTGGTCGCCAACATAAATGTTACCTTTATCCGTACAGTAAAATCGAAACAAAAGTCGCACTATTGTGGATTTTCTGAAATTATTACATCATAAATTTTCAATGTCCAGCTGCGCACAAAGGAATGAAAAATAAAATTTCCAAACCCGCAACCACTTCCGCCTACTATAGCCACTTTTTTGCCAGCAGGCACAGTGAATGTGATTCCTTTTAAAATTTTCTGCCCAGGAATGTATTCAAACCAGACGTCTTCAAATCGAATCGACGCCTCCTCGGCCGTGAGGCTTAAAACAGTCGCATTCGGCTTCTCCTGAAAAAAAGCAGTACAAACGACAAAATTATACGCTCAAAAAACAATGAATACAACCTTCACGGTAGGTTCCAAATGCAGCAAGCTGAACATCGCCTGCATGTCAATTACACTTTGTCTCACTTCGCGGTAAACGCTGCCCAAGAAATTCAACGGAAAGCTGAGTTGCATAAGTAAGCCATTCACCATCACCATATCACCAACGGTCATAGTACCTAAATAAACAATTGAAAATACCGCAATTTTGCTTAACAAATACATTTTGTTCATTTTTAGATTATCACATTTCTGCCATAAGAAATAATTAATTAATTCACTAGTTGATAATTCACCTTCATTGAGTTTCAATATAAAGATAAATTTAAAAAGCATTTTCACTTACCAGCTACAATATGCTGTGCAGACAAAACCATAATACCAGCTAATGAAACCGAAAAAATGACATTCTGGCCAAAATTCAACAAAGCCAATGAAGATGCCGTTTTCAATGAGGCTTCTTCAAATTTGGCTAACAAACTGTCATACTGATCTGCTTCGAATTTTTCATTATTGAAATACTTGAAAGTGTGAAAGAAAAAAATATGCAGCAATTAACTGAATAGTAAAAAAAACAATTTTTCCACCCGCATACCTTCACTGTTTCAAAGTTGATTAACGAGTCAATCGCAGAACTGCCAGCCGCATTGTCGTATTCATTCATTTCGTGACGAAACTTGGTACTGAAAAAGCAAAATGAAGAACAAAATTTAACGTAAACACCAACAAATAGCCTTCGTTATTCAATTAAATTTACTAAATTCTGTAAATTTTTGTTCAAGTTTAAAGTACACTCCTTAAATGAACAAAACAATGAACTCACCGCCAACGAGTTAGCATTACGGTATATGTGCTGTACGAACCAATGCAGCCCAACGTCAGAAGAGCAAATTCTGGACCGAATTTATAATACTAAACAAAATGAAATAACAGGAAAAAATAAAACGCTTAACATTATAAAAATACCATAATGCTGGTCACTAAACCGAATTCAAATGCTGTCGGAAAAATGTTAAATACAAGAGCGCTTAACACAAAATTTATGCCTCTGAAAAACAGACAAAACATAAAAATGAAAAATTCAAAATAAAAGCTATCTAAATTATAACCGAGATCCACGATCAAGTGCTTTCCCAAGGGCTCCAGTTTGCCGATTAATGTGAAAATTCATGTCCAGCGTATGCAAATGCATAAATATCGACCTGGCAATACTGCGTATGGAATGCTGGGAAACTTTCGCAAAAACTGCGTTTCGCAATTCATTAAACAACGATGCACAACTTCTAGCAATTCCATCTCAAAAGCGAGAATCCACTGTATATTTCTCTATTTTATGGAAATGTTTTAAAATGTTCACTTACAAGATATCAGAATAGCAAAGCCGACGGATGTAACTCGTGAAATCGTTTCATCTGTTGGAAACAAATTTATGCCCATCTTCTCGTAATAGTCGACAGCTTGTTTGAAAATCAGAGGAACTGTAACGTTAATTAACTGAAATCACACCGATACATATATAATAATGAACAACGTTAAAACACAAAACAACGAAAACAAATACTTTCGCAGCTATTAGAAAACACAAAGCAAGTACAACACGAGATTTCAGTCTTGGATTTCCCTTCGGCCAAACAAACAAAAGAATCTTCTTCACAATTGTCCAGTCGGTGGTAGATTTACCTTTAGCATTCAATCCTGCCATAAGCGATCCATTAGCTGCACCGTGAAGCAAGCACGTAATTTTCAGAGATTTCACTAGTATTTTCTAAATTGCAATACTTTCATATTATTAAAAAGGCATAAAGCGGACTAATCTTACGCAAAGTCAATTTTACAATAATAATTAACAGTGTCAAAAATTAAAAGCAATTTACGAATACTAAATGAAAATTGAATTATTCAAAAAAAACCGTAACATTTTAGACATGATTTCTAAAATAATCCATCAATATCTTACCGGACCAAAAAGATTCGAATGACGAACGAAGTAATTGGGAGGAGGCTAAATAATAAAATATGATAAAATTAAAAACTTCACTTAGAGTAATTTATAAATAAAAATTTACTGTTCTAGAAGAAAACAGACGATAAGAATTAACCACAGTGCATTGAGCGAACACCACACGTTTCAAAGACGCCATTAAGCCTATTTTAAATAAAAAATACATATCAAAATTCATGCATGCACAAATTCAACAAGTATTGAAAACGCTTTGTTACGTACCGAATCCCCAGCTGCAAAAATTTTCAAACCACCAATACCGACTTTTACGTTGGTATACTGTAAAACAATAAAACAATCAAGTTTAATGATTAAGATTAACGATAAATAGAAATAACAAAAATATGATAACATTTAAAGCATAAAAACAACGAAAATACTTCAAAATAAACACTTGCATTTCTTACATTATTTTCAACGCATAATAAACTTCAAAACTATTAATGCAATACATAACGAAAAGAACACTGCAAAACAAGTGGCAAGAGGTGATGGTTGTTGTCTAGTCAATAAAAATAAGGCCAATTCATATATCAAAAACCCATTCAATTTGTATTAGCAAATAGAAAAAGAGTCTGTCAAATCAGTATAATTAGTCATATAATGCATGTCATACAAAATAACACACAATTTTAGTATTTGCGACAAATAAATAAAATATGCGCAAGAAAACATCATCAAAAGCTTTACAAGCATTTTTATAATAAAGAAAATATAATAGCTCTTAATAAAATATAAAATCTCTAATAGCTAAAAAAATATAGAAAATATAATAGAAAATATAATAGAAAACAATGACAACAAAGCCATGAAAACCCAAGAATCAAGCGAGATACTTACATATACCGTTTTATTTCAGCGCATAACGCTCCACAGTTGCATCAGCACAACGAGTGCAGACACAGCTACTTATTTAGTTGTTGTAAACAGTGAACATCCTTTTTAAACCACTGAAAACATTACTGATTTGAAAATGCATGTTTTCTTACCAAAGATAATGAAATTAGAAAAGATTACAGTTGCATTAGGCACTTAACCATTTCCAACAGTGCAGCAGCCATAAATAAAGTCAGAGAATAAAATAAAAGCTGACATTTGTGATAGAAATTCAGATGACTGTTCAATTATAATACCGTTAAATCAGAAATGAGAATTTTTAATTTAGTGAATTATAAACCCGCGTATCGAGACCGATATAAATGAAGAAAATCGTTCGCTCCCCGGATAGTGGCTAACAAAAGTAGAAAAAGTTAAACCACGACTAACAAATGACATGCATCAACAACCAATATCCAACCAGCTACTAGCCATTCATAGCTCAGCCTTTTTGTCGATTGAAATGAATGGCTACGTTGACAGGAAAGATCTCTCAGTGCTGAATGACTGTAAACATAGTGATGCAGTGCAGATAATCATAATAATTAGAGTGCTGATACTTTAATTAAATCTAAAACTAGCAAGTTTTATTTTACATTAGCTTTTCAAATAAGTTTACTGCCAATATCATTATGAATAACACTAATAAAAGACGCAACTGTTATTAACCATAATGAAGGAATTTGAAAATACGGGCAACAAGTGACAAATGTTGATAAACGGTTCATTAATGCTTTACGAAGAATAAATCTTTTGGACTGCAGGTATGCCAGTTTGCTTCATCAATTTTCAAATAATAACGCAACCGCATGATAACATAGAAATTATATAAAACACACAGAGCATAAACATCAGTAAGGCTTGACAAAATAAAATAAGAATCCTAAAAATCAATGTATATCAATTATCAATTTAAAGCACCCATGATGAAATTCAATCATAAACATTAAGTGGCGTGTGCCATTGTGACCGAATGACTTCAGTGTTGTACATCTTAACGTCGTTTTCACAAGTGCTCAATATTTGCCTAATAAAAAACTCAGTAATGATAGAAGCGAGCACTAAATTTAAAAATCAAATGACCTTAAAGAGCTGCAATGGACAACTGAGGATTTTCAGCAATACAAATGTCATAACTTCCGAACACAACAAAATAAAAGCTCAACCATATCAACGGCTTACAGAAAATATTGAATAAAAGTGATGACTGATATTGCTTCTTTCTTGAGAAATAGAGTTGGCGAGCAAATGAATCGTAAATAAGCAGATTAAGTTACATGTAACTAAAAAAAATTGCTACAAATGCTTGAATGTAAATGAGCATCAAACTTTAAATTTTGTTAAACATAACAAGCACCCATTTAGCCCATAAAGAGATAGCAAGACCTAACCAGTCACGAATTGATAATAACAACAGCTTATGGGTAGTATCACATTTGCACCGAATTTTGTTAATAACTTTAGCATGAACAGTTTAACACTTACAAACACGAACACAAAATAAAATAGTATGAGAGGAACATAAACAGGAAACATCCACTTAAAAATTAAGATACTTACTGTATAAAATACTCACTCAGGTATAAATAATAGTCATTTGCGCACTGTACTGAATTTTCATGATATAAAGCTTTTATTTATATTGGAAAGTCATTCATTTAAGATTTTGTGGTGGAATTTAAATTGAACTTATAATACGAAACTTCATAGTTTAATTTATTGAATATAATTATAATACACACAAAAGTTATAATACAAGACATACAAAAGCTAAAGTCAGTTTTACTTAAAAATACGAAATTCAAATACATTATTTCAAAATATTAACAAAAATTTAGTAAAAAAATGCAACCGTATCAGAACAAACAAATAGCATTTCACTAGAAAAATTGAATATGAAGAATGCCGAATAACAAATGAGAAAAATTAGTATAATATAGAATTCTGCATCCTTTTTCAAATCAAGAGGGAGGCTGGTTGTAAGATGTTCAGCATTTCCATCATTCACCACGTTAAGCACTTCTTCAGTTGCCCAGGTCATTTTTAGTTTTAATATATTATTGCCGAAATGAGCAACGCGAAGATCATTCGTTATCTCAGGTACAGGTTTCCCATTTGAAATTTCATCAGAGTTGTATTATCATCAAAGATTTTCGTTCCGTCAAATTGTGCAATGGATTTCTTACTCCACAGCTCCGTCACAATCGCTGCCAGAATCAGACTAGTTGAAGCAAGAGTAAAAATTATAGAAATGAAAATGCTCATGATATGAAAAAAGCTGAAATTCACTCTTCAGTTAGAAAAAGAAATAAAATCAATGTAACATTAATTTCAATTGCCTTCCTTTAGCCGAGAAGTGCCCAGTTTTTTAAACTATGTAGAAACATTTCATACAAAGCTTTGTTTTAAAGGATTTTAATGTATTTTTAAATGTGTAGAAAACATTACTGAAAATTAATGATTAATATTAAATTTTCACTTTGAAAACTGATTGATTGATTAATTACAAAATAATATTTCTTGTAAATTTTGAAAAAATCATCAGAACCGAATGCACACAAAAACCATAAGAAGTACAGTTTATTTTCCAACCATCAGCAATATGGCAAAATAAAAATGAACATGAATTTCCATTACTTGTTTTTTTCTCTCATCAGTTACTTCTTAATGAATATGAAAATTGCAATCTTATGTTTCGCAATATCCTTTCAAAGTTGTTTTATTATTCATTTTCATAAAACAATTCAAAAACGCCCAATTAAAATAATCGGCAGTTCAGCTGATCATCATTTTACGTAAATATTTTTTCATATTTGACAAAAAGCATGTGTTTGGAATATTGAACTTTAAATTTACAATTTGTCAATTATATTGAAAGTGGGCTGCTAGAGTTGGATGAAAAACAGTTAGCCCAACTGAATGGAGATGCAGTCAAAGAGATGCTTATAATCTGTATCAAAAATGATCAATGGCTAATAAATGATACTGCCTGTTATATGTTATAAAACTGTCCAAATAATAGAAATTATTTGAATGCAACTTTTAAACGAAATATATTTTCAAATTTAAAACCTCTACACTGTTTATTTGAAAAATGTTCTTATAATAATATAGAGACTTACTATGCACTGTATGTCAAAACGTGTATTTGAAAACGATGCCAAGATCTTAAGCTTAAACAAGCAGCAGATCAGTATCAATCATAGGAGTGAAACCAACAAGATATCACCCAAAAGCAACGTCGTGCCTCTTACTAAATCTCAGGTAAACTGTACAGTATACTGTATTTTATGCTATACAGATTTTAGCTATCAATTACATTACATTACATTACATTAATTATATCCAACTTTATTAATAAAATATACAAACATTAATTTTATACTATTAAAATATTTATATCAATTTCGATTCGAAGTTTTAACAAGAAATAAAGGAAGAAAATTAATGATGCTCAAGCCTGGATTAAAAATTTTTCCCGATTATGGTCAATCATATATCCCTTTAGTACAGTTTTCGTCATTACGATAACAGTCGGTTGTACCGAAGTACCACCCTGAACTACTTCTTTTCTCGTCACCGGTGTCTCCTTGAGGTCTTGATTCTACATTTAAGATGAGTTCACGAATGAATCTTAAAAAAATAGCATGCGAATACTGTGGAAAACATTTTTCCAGAGGAACCGGCTATCAAGTAAGTACATCGATTATTATTATTATTATCGATTAAATTGTATAAACGATTGAATTATATTTTAATTTCGGTTGTTTTAAGATGTTTAAATATTAATTTTAAGTTCAGTACTAATTTATTTATCTTTTTCACATTGAAATAAATTTTCAAAAGGTCAACTTTCATAAGAGGGCATTAATGTAGACGAATTATTAGGCACCCCGAAGTGTATGATGTTGCTAAATGAGAAACTTGAAGAAAAATAAATTATTTCAAAATATTATGACGAACTTTACGTATAAATTCCTTGAAAAAAAATGAAAATTTACCTCAAACATTAGTAACGAAATATGAAAATTTCAATTTGACTGTTCTAATAATAATAACATCCCAAACAATAATTTCAGGACCATATCAATATGCATCGTAATATTCGTCCACATGTTTGTGAAATATGCGGCAAGTCCTTCAACAACAGTGGTGCAAAATCAAACCACATGCGGATCCATGACAAAGATCGACATTTTCGTTGCACATTGTGTGAAAGGGCATTTCCTTGGAAAATATCTCTGAAAATTCACCTAAAATCTCACCAACGGATGGGAGAATTAACTGATCGCATAGTAAATTAGCAGAACATTACATTAGTTACCGTTTGATGAATTTCATTATGTTTGATGAATTTCATTTTCAGGAGAATTATGTCGAAATTGGAAACCCACCGCGCAAAATGAGAAGAACCCGTGACAAAGCGCATAATTCCTCAGTTACGCGTCGTGAATTCACAGAACAAAAGAGAGCACGGTATATAACTAATTCATTGCTGTACTGATCCGTCATATCTACCCATTTGTATCACTGAAAACATTTTAAATTTTCTATTAGAACATACTTTATTACACTTCTACGCCCATATTTTTCCGAATATTTTCAAAAATACTGCTTACAACACTTTAAAACTATTATTAAGTTTTAAATTAATTTCTACTTGAACATGTTCAATAAGGTGCCGAATAAGTTTTCGTTAATTTTTTTCAGTGCAAATGAAATGCTCACAAATATCGGCATGTGAGTAAATTTTCAAATTATAAAGATAATATTTTGTCTTTTTCTCAGTAGGTACGATGAGATGTGTTTTAACGAGGAGGAATATGAAGAAAAAATTCTGCCTTCAGAAGTAGCGCTTTATGGTAAGCATCAAATCTGATTTATTTTCAGTAAATAGCAGTTGACTATTGCGTATATTATTAGAAAATAAAAAATGGTACGAAGAAATCGGTTATTTGGACTATACGAGCGGTACAGGAACGCTGGACTCAAGCTATATAACGTACGTTATTTATTTTCTTTAGTAAACTTTAATTATATATTCTCAGTTTTAATATTTTTCACTAGATACAACATTATTGGTCATACTGTACATAACTATAATAATGTAGCTTGTTTTTAGCAATGAAGAGTGGGCTAAGCCAACTGAGAACAAAACTGAGAAGAAAATGAACTTAGGAAGTGTGATTGCAGTGGCAATGAAATGCTGCTACGAAATACCATCTGCCGAAAAATGCTATGAACCCAAATTGAACATTCAGCATTTGGAAATAAAAAACAACTTTACTGGTGAAAAATGGAATCCAACGTATACCATTTTATGAGTGTGATCTTTCAGTTTTTGAATTATAAAAAATTTTCAAATTAGGGTGATTAGAAAGAAAACGTATCCGATGTATTTTTATGGAAATAGTGTCCGTTCATCTGGTGGAACTAGTCTGTAACGTCAACGGGAAATTTCACTGAGCTTTCGTTTTACCGTAATAGGCGATTATTGACCATTATTAAATTATGTGATAACTGAAAGTAAAGCATGCTTATATTTTTCGACTGCTCATTGTTGCACATGTGTTTTCATATAACTGCTTATATTCAGAAAGACAAATTAAAATATGGGATGGCCAAAGTTGGGGCAAACTTTTGCCTGAGTTCTGGGATTAGTTAAAAAAATCACTGATTCTTTTCTTTCACAGGTTAAAAATATTTTTTCTATGATAGGTTCACATCAAAATGCAGGTAATTTGCTAACGCAAATTAGAATTACATCTATGCATATGTCTTAAAATTTTATTATCTGTACTAGACAAAATATTTTATTCAACATTCTATATAATCTTAAAAAACAATAAATTACTATACATGAACCAGTAAAAATTGTAGAATAACCAACATGAAACTTAAAAAATTTTCCCTGAGTTTCAAGAAAACGCACAACTTCGCCAATTTTAAATTTACCTTGAAAGATATTGAAAAAAAAATTTTTTTAATGAACAAGACTGCGAAAAATGTGCGTACTGCGAATGTGAAAGAGGAATAAAGTCAGAGAGTCAACGACAGAAAATCAGAACTTTTCTGCTTGTGCTGTTGTTAATAAATATATTTATTAACATTCAAAAAAATTCATAAATCATAAAAAAATTTTAATTTTTATCCAATTTTTTGAACGAAAATTTTAACCACAGAAGTATTTAAACTGCATTTAATTTGACTGTTGCGCAAATGCTGTATCAAACTTAAAGTATGAAATGATTGTATTGGTAAATAAAAATTAATTAAAAAAATTTATATTCTACAAACAATATAGAACATTTATGAGCTAATTAACTTTAAAACTGTTTAAAAAATGAACTACTTTACTTGAAATTAGAAAATAACATTAGGCATTCACAGCGTTCTACAGGATGCAGAAATCAACTGTCTAATTTAATAAAAATTACAAGATTCACAAACAATCATGCGCATTAATGAAAAATATGTGCAATGCATCTGTGAAATTATATTTAAAAAACAACTAAAAATTGAAATTAATGAATTTGTACAATGCAGACAGTGTTTGATACAGTTCAAATTCTAAAATGTAAAAGTGCCGAATTAAAATAGGATACTTAATTTAAATAAAAATACTTCTTCAAAATGTAATATTATTTATTGCGAATGAATTATCATTTCGAAAGTATGTTTAGCCAAATATTTTAGGGATTGACAAATGTTCTGCTGTCATCTAATTCAATGAGAGCTTTTTCCACAGAACAATAATGAATAATTAATTATAAACAATAGATTTGAAAGGCAGAGCTTTCCGCTGTTAAATGGCGTCCACATACAACTACATGCTCAGTAATAAAATAAAACGTTTGTGGATAGAGAAAAGCAAAATGGAAAAAACAACAAACTAATTTATTTGAAAATAAAATGGGTGCATGTTCAGTTTGTTTGTGCTGTTGCTAAATTTTGGTGACTTGAACAAATATTATTAAACTTACGTTCCTATCTTGAATGGTGTAAATTTAGACAAGTTAAACAAAAGGAAAAAAGAAAGCACCCAGTTAGGAAACGACTTTACTTTGTTTCAAACATTAACACGCAAAATGTGATCTACAACAAGCATACTGTAGAATTTACAGTTCGTTTTATTACAGTAAGAATGAAGAAGCTTTATAAAATGAGATGAATAATCTAAAAAATATGTATAAATAAAAATCTGTTTATTTTTTGCACACTATCACTTTTTCACTCAAAAAAGAAGAAACAATCGTTTTCTGTTTGCTTTTCTAACAAGCTAATCGATTACTGTAATTGAATTAAAAAACACTAAATATGCGCATGATTTATTCAGCGCATGATGTGGTTGTAAATTGACAAAAAATAGCAACAATGAATTAAAAATACAAAAATAAATAAAACGTTTTGTTTTTCCACGAGAAAATTGTACAGACAAAAAAGTTGCACAAATTTCCAATAAACAGAGGGAGTGAGAGAGATAGAGAGAGCTGTTTGCCTGAACGTCTCGTCACATTGTCTAAGCACAGACAAGTAAGTAGCACGCACGGCCAAAACCCGCCCCAATTGCACAAAACACAATTAACACTTGCGCTTGAAAGCTTAAATAAAGTGAAAGCACGCTTTTGCCAAAGCAGGCCATTTGATTATCGATTTTAGTTTTCCCCCGCTCCACACATAAAATGTGCGACTTATTTATCATTACTAGCTGTTCTGGGTATTTTTTGCTGATGAAAAAGAAAAAATCAAAGGTTATAAAAATTTACAAACTTACACTCAGTTTGTGCAGAAAATTTAAATAATATGAATGACAATAAATAAATGAATAAATTTCTTACTGATATTCGTTGAACTTATTTGCCAAGTTAAATTGGCAAACAAAGCTGTCAGCGTTGTTGCATCATTCAGCAGTAAGCAGCAGCAGCAGCAGCAGCAGCAGCAGCAGTAGTAGTAGTAATAGAGTCTATCTATATCATTGAATAAGCAAATGTGTTAATGCATTTATTAAAAAATAAAGAAAAAAAATCTGTCAGTTCAGCTTCTGATTAAAAACTAAAAAGTAATAACACCGACAAACGCACCATTCAGTTTTACTTAAAGAAAAATATGATTTAAAAAAACAATATCCAATCAAACTGTTTTTACATAATGATTGATATATTACTTAAAAAATACTGGTAGAATAAATAAATAAACAAAATCAATCTATAGGAGGTATTTCGAAAAATAAAAATACCCCTTGTTTACTACTACTACCACTACTCCTTGCCTAATATTTCCGTGGAAAAATAAAATATATATATATATATACAAGATATAATATGCAAAAATTGATTAATAATAAATAATGCCGACCAAAGGAGTTTGTTGAGAAATGCAATGCAAGAAGAATAAAGTTGGAGTATGATGGTGTTGGAGAGAATGCAGAGAAAGAGAGACAGGGAGACTGAAATGACAACGAAAATGGCAACAATTGTACCGTTTGAGCAAATAATAAAGAAGCAAATTTAAATAAACGACGATCAGGTTGAATTGCCGCTCATCTTTCGTTCACTTTTCACCAGCAGATACTTTCCAGTGAAGCTGAAACTGATAACAAATGAAGAGCAATACGCCAAAAATGCGTGTTGTTGTTTTGGAAAATTATTCAAATATTGACTGAAATTAAAAATGAACGTTTCAAAACAAAAGCACTTCTCTCTCTCACACACACATACAGTAAGTAGCACCCAACCAGGGGCGAGAAGAACACCGAGATATGAATTCCCAATTTCCAATAGCCAAACTCTTCTTTTTTCTCTTCGTTCTGCCGTTATTGTTCGTCCTTCACATCCTTGTGTTCTCTTTCTCCCTGCCCCCAACTTTCCCTGCTTGGTCTCCTTCAGTTTTGGGACGTTTGTCACATTTCAGTTTGTCGTATTTCACTTCCTGTTCCAACATAATGCTGAACATTGAAGGAAAAAATGCACGCTCAACAGGAACAACAATAAAATTTTCAAAAAAATTTTCTTCTCGAAAAAATTATTACATCGATAAGACGGAATAAAGGTAAAAATAGAATAGATGGTAAAAAGAAGATAAATTGTAAATTTGAATATAATAAAAGAGTAAAAGGAAAATAAAAAAAATATGCAACGGCATCAACAATTTCAAAGGGTGGTGGCTATTTTTCTTCACTCACTTTCGCAGATAATTAATTTTCCAATTCGGCTTTCTTGATCAATTGAAGATAAAATAGAGAATAATTAAAAAAAGAAGAGAGAGAGAGAAGAGAAAAAACCGTTAACGGCTGTGATTTGGAAACAATTGTCTTGCCAAATCGACTGATCAAATGAAAAAGAAATTAAATTGAATTAATTAAATATGAATAATAAATAAATCAGAGCTAACGGTGGTGAAAAAATAGTTGCGATGCGAAAACAACGGCGCACCTATTCTTTACATGCACATACAAAAATATACACATTGTAATATTGTAATAGTGATACTGATACTGATATATATATATATATATATATGTGTGGGTGTGTCTGTGTGTGTGTGTGTATGTGTGTGTGTGTGCGTATGTGTGTGAATGGGTGGATGAATGGATAAATGAAGCCTGATTGATATTGGATTAAACAACCAGGCATGTGTGGACAGCAGATGAAAAATGAAATAAAAGAAATTAATGAAAACGGTAAAATGAATAATGATGAATAAAAAAAACGTATTATATGGAAAATTTCAAAAATTGATAATAATAATAATAATAATAGCGAAAAAAAATAATTGAGAAGAAAGAACATTGTTCTCATTTTTCAATTTCAAAAGAAATAAATGAATGAGAATTAAAATGGAAAAAGCTTACAAACAAAACATATGATTAATATCGAAAAACATTGTACATCGCGTGATGAAAAATTTGAATAAAAGAAACAAAACAAAACAAACAACCAAACAAATAAACAAACAAACAACATCCGAGTTTTCAGCTGAAATTCATTCAGCTTGAGAAGAAGAATAAACTCGGTGTTGTTGTTGTTGTTGTTGTTGTCGGAAGTTTTGTTTTGCTTTGTGCATTGCTTTGCCTCGCTTTGTTTTGCTTCTCCTGGCTACGGTAGCGTTTTTGAAGCATTTTCGCTTTGTCGTCAGTGTTTTCTTCGTTTCACTGGACTGCAATGACTAGAAGAGAAATTAAAGGGGGAAAAAAGCAACGGCAGCGCAACAGCACTTCAACAAGTCGGGACGAGAAGTGTGACGAAAAACAACGAATCGCAGACAAGCTACACAAGCCAGTCAGTAGTGATAATAATAATAATAATAATAATAATAAAATATTATTATTATTATTATTAATTATTATTTGCAGCAATTATAATACTGGATGCCCGAGCAGCACAAGCGATCAAACTAAGTTATATTCCTTCAGGTTGTGCTGAAGAATCGTATCTCGAACGGCTGCAAATACGAATCGTATATTTTCCGTATCTGAAAGATAAATAAATATTTGTAATTGCAAATCATTGCATTAAAAATTTTCAAATCTATAAAATGTAATGTGTATCTGTGTAAGCATTAAATTGCAACAGTTGAATATTTTTGGCAAGATAAATCAAAATATCGACTTGAAAAACAATAATACTGCACAGTGAAAATGTTCACAAGAGAATAATCACCAGTAGCAGTGAGGAAGAAATAAAGGAAAAGAACGACCAAATATATAATTGTTTGTCCAACATTCGGCTAGATGATCCGAAGTTGAATATAAAAATAGTTGTTGTTAGCTGCGGTCAATTTTTGCTTTGTTGGGTCATTTTAGCGCGTTGCTCGCCCAAAAACGAACTGCCTGCCAAATGAATTTAACAAGCATCTTTCACAACCATTGAAATGAATCCATTTATTCTGATTACTCGCGTTTTAGCCGTTTTAATTGAACTGCAATATAATTTTCGTCATCTTTGATTTCATCTTTTTTCAATACGGACAAACTGTACATTGTATAAAAGATAGTCATTAGCCGAATACATTGCAAGCTATAAGAAATATAAGCTGAACTGCTTTTCTTATCAATAGTGATATATCAAATTACGCTGGATAATATTGAAAAGGCAAAATTCTATTT
Organism: Trichinella spiralis; assembly: GCF_000181795.1. Classification (NCBI taxonomy): domain Eukaryota; kingdom Metazoa; phylum Nematoda; class Enoplea; order Trichinellida; family Trichinellidae; genus Trichinella; species Trichinella spiralis. The sequence continues at coordinate 2,029,000 of NW_003526945.1, read as the reverse complement.
CGCCTATCCTACCTCCCTCCCTCTCTTTCCCCGTCACCTCGTTTTTCATAACGCCATCTTCTTCTATATATTTCGTTCAACTTTTTACATTTGAATTGCCACTAGTAAATAAATTTGAAAAAATAAATCTTACTACACACATCACCACTCACGTACCTACCCTGCACACTAGGGGTACATCTCTATTTGAGCAAAATCAAAAATACTCTTTAAAAAATATCAGAGATAATATATTATAATATAATAAATGCGCCGTCTATTTAGTGATTTTATAAGTATAAAAAGAGTAATTTTCTTTCAATTTTTCAACCTGTCACTCTCAATCAAATTCAATCTAAGCCAACCGAACTTAAATAATTGAAACATGCTAAAGAAACAAATGAAAACCAAATAAAATACATATATATATATATATATATATACATAATGTGTGTGTGTGTGTGTCTACGTGTACGTGCAATATAATATGTATTCAAAATAATACAAAGTATATAACAACAGTGCTTTGTCAATAAAAAGAATGAATGCACACAAACAAACACACACACACACACACACACACACACACACAGACGTCACGTACACATTCACTGATGATCAACGATTCAGCTAGATATCAAGGGCAATAATTTTTCATCATCAGAATCGTCTGTCTGCTTAGACAAAAAGAGGAAAAAATCATTACCAGTCGCAACGCGCAACGCAGTCAACTAAACTACCTGCAAAGAGAAGTTGAGGATCAGAAAAAAAAGAAAAAATTGAAAATCACGTCAATTTGTATGCATGGACGTTTCAATTTTATTAATGCTATTCACATGGTTGTCTAATTTTCTTATTATTATTTATTGCAGAAATAAATCAAAACTTTCATCTTTTTTTTGTCCCCACCAACCTTTGATTGAATTATTGGAGAAAAAGGAAAAATTAAACAAAAACCTGCATAAAGGCAAATCAAGTTCAAAACATTACCAATACTACTGACTGGACGGTACACGTAATGAAATGGAAATCGAACATGTTACCACCATTCCCGGGGGGATATGCAGACATATGTTCATAAATCAATAAATTAATGCAAGATAAATCTGCGTGTGTGAACAGTGGCTGCTCTATTGCGCTCGTGCTCCGAGAAGGGAAAATCTGCAACCTAATCAAACAAACTGTGTCTGTCTGTCTGTCTCCCCACTCTTTACTCTCTCTCTCTCTCCCTCTACCAGCTCTCCCCCCCCTCTCTCTCTCTCTCTCTCTGCCTAATTCTAATTGCATGAGTCGGGATTTTTCGCTGTATTTCAATTTATTAGCTGTGTAAAGAGAACATTTAAAAGTGATAAATAAAAGTGAAAAGCAAGAAAGAAAAAGAAAAATCACTCGACATTAACGATTCTGAAACTTAGCACTGGCAAGGCACAGAAAACCGCTTCCATCAATAAAGTGCAACATATGTCAATAGAGCGCGATTAGCTAGCCAGCTAGCTGCTAGCTAGTTAGCTAGTAAAGCTGGGTGGGCAGCTAGCTAGCTGGCTGGCTGGCTGGCTGGCTGGCAAGCTAACTGCCGTCGCCGCTGCTGCCTAGTGTTCTCTCTTCTAGTTCTAGTTCGTCATCAGCATCATCTCCTGTTGTCGATGCTTTTCCTACTACCACCGCTGATGCAGCAAAGCAAAAATTCAAAAACAATATCTTTTTCTGATCAAAAGTGAAATGGAAATAGACTTCAAAACAACAACAACAACAACAGCATAAAAATTGCGCTTTAACCAAAAAAATACATAAATAAATAACCGAATTTATATATTATTTCATTGATCAAAAATAAAAGAAAAATCAACACGACCACTACATCACCACTGGCAGCAACAGCGGCAGCAGCAGTAGTACGTGTTACTTATTCCCATGGCGTTGCCGCCAAGCATCATGAACTTTGCATTCAGTCACTCAAATGTGCGCATAAAACAAGGAGGACATTATTTTCTTCTTCTAACCAAACACAGCCGAGCAATCAAGCAAGCAAGCAGGGCGAGCGAGCATACCTACTACTAAAAATTGACTAGATTTAAATCCCAGCTTTTTGCTTCAATAGCTCCAAAAGTAAAGTTCACTAAGACATAAGCACTGTGTAAAACTTGAAATAATAAATTTATGAGGAAAATATTTTCAAAAATTTAAGAAAAAAAAAAAAAACAAAATCAACCAAGCGAAGAAGCAAGCCGTCACGTCGCATTCGACGTGACAACAGACAGAATGTCACGCGTCTTTTCGGCGTCGAAATCTTTGTGGTGGGTGATCAATAAATTTGGTGGAAAAAAGAACAAAAAAATCTCTGTTAAAGCAGTGAATGAAAAAATTTGAAAACAATAATAAGCAGAAAGCAAAGAGCACGCGATTGCAAGTAGATTCGACGCAAACTAACGTGTATTTTAAAAATAGCTGATTGTTGGGTATTTCTATTTTTCCCATTTGTGCTCTGGGCCACAACAGATAATAATGAACGATAGCGCTCGTTATTAGCATGTTATTGTCGAAGCGTATGCGGTTATTAATTAGCATGGTCAACACAAGACGGCGGTTCGCTTGGTCACGTCGACCGACTACGATGAGAAAATACTGAAAACCAATTCCGCCCGAAGCCGGACTGAATTTTGGCCGATCAAACCCCATACTTACAGTACACCTTGGATAAGAGAAAAGCTTCCTTCTAACTACCTGTGGCGCAGGTGAAGTGCGAATAGATGATCTTGTCGGCATCGGGATTCAAATCGACGAACGTTTTCAAGATAAATTCCCGCGCGGCGATCGCATCTCTGGGTGGACCTAAACGTGCTTGCTTGTTGTGTAAGCGAACAATTGAAAACAAACAAACAAACAAAACGACAAAAGTTAAGGGGAAAAAAAGAAGAAGAATAATAATAATAATAATCACCATCGTATTCTGGAAAATAGTCGACCAAATGCGACGTCATAATTTTCTCTTCCAGCAAATCCTTTTTGTTCAAAAATAGGATAACTGAGCTATTTTGAAACCACGGATAGGTGATTATTGTTCGAAACAGCGCTTTGCTTTCTTCCATCCGATTCTGGTGTCGGTGTGGCAAAGTGGAGAGGAAAAAAAACACAAGCAAACAAGTCATCATTCGTCATCAATTGAAACAAATAATTGTAAAATAAAACAGCGCGTCACCGAGTGTAAGAAGCTCGGTGAAAAGGTCAGTTTCCAAAAAACGCAACACCGTGCTGTGAAAAATATCAATAATACCGGTAAAATAGAAATCCGGCAAGAAGAGAAACGCGCTTTCAGAAAATTAAAAAAAAATTTTTTTTCTCTTTAAATAATAATACAAAAGAAAAATACCTCGTTGTCGCATTCTACCAAAACTTGGTCGTACTCGGACAAAGCGACAAGAAACATTATTGAAGTGACATTTTCGAAACAATGAATCCATTTACGCCGTTCGGATCGTTGTCCACCGACATCGACCATTCTGATCAGAAGAAAATTTGTTTAATCACAAACAACCATCAATAAATAAATAAATAAATAATATATGAATATGCAAAACAAAAACCTGAAAATAATTTGCTCCAAATCGAACGGGTACTCGATAATGCCAGTTGTGGGGACACGAACGCGCAGAATGTCTTGCTCAGTAGGCAAATAGTTTGGCTGTGATATTCGATCTATGTCGCTGAGATAGCTACGACGGTAGAATAATATTTTTTTTTGAAAAAAAATTATTTATTAAACGTCACACGTATGACTCACTATTTGGCTGAGTCAGTCAGCTGGTACTCCCGCCGACGGTCGTAGACTTCGAGAATTCCTTTGTCGTTCCACAGATCTCTTATGTAGGAAACGTAAGGCTCTTCGAAAGTCGTCACCGACTCGTAATCTATGGCTCGAATAATAACTGCCTTTTCCTGGAATTGAAAAATGACAAACAAATAAACAAATAAACATGGACGAATAGAATTCAATAATGAACCTCGTTGGAAGGATCGCCGTATGGCACTTTCAAAGTATCCATGGCACGAATCATCGCCTGCATGGCCATAAAAATATTTTGAAAAACGACCCTAATCAATCCGCGCTTGTCCTCGTCTGAATAACCCGAACCGTGAATAATTTTCATCTGCTTAATAAATGTCGACTTTCCCGATTCACCAGTACCTAAAAGAGAGGCGCGGTAAAAAAAAAGAAGAGCAATGAAATAAATTAATAACAGGAAAATTTTCAGTTCACGAACAAACAACGACGACCAATAAATGACCAATGACCAATGAATGACCAACTTACCTAATAGTAATAATTTCAATTCACGCCTAGCATTTCGCTTGTCTCGTTGCAGCTGCTTCTCGATTTCGCGATTTATTCGCCTTTGCTCTCTGGCCTCTTCGCTGCTGCAGCAAGTCATCACAAATTCCTTCATCAGACCGTCCAACGCTACCGACTCATCAAGGAACGATCGCGTCGGGGAGCGTATTCAACGGTCCAACTGCCACTCTATTCCCTTTTTTACACTCACTGCTTTCTGATGATGCTGCTGCTTTTGCTAGTGGTGCTTGTCAACGGTGACAGTTACGGTAGTGGTTCAGTGGTTGTTGGGTGGTGGTTGTGGTGGCGGTGTTGCTGAGGCTACTAGTGCTAATAATGCTGGTACCGGTGGACAACGGCGACCACCACTGTGACGATAACTAGGACGACGACGACCACCACCACAACAACAACAATAACAACAACAAACAAACAAACAAAAACAACAACAAGGATAACAACGACAACGGCTACGACAAAGGCAGACGGCGAATTGAGGGAAAAAAGAAAATCAAATGGGGAAAATGCGCTTTGTGTTGTGCTGTTTGTTTGGTGCTTTTTTGCTTCTTGTCAAATAGAAACCAAACGACAAGCCAAACTGAACCGAACCGAATCGAACCGAACCAATTCGACGTGCTGGCGCAGTAGTTGCGTTGAGAGTTGAGGGCGAGTGAGCCGGAGGCGGCGTCTAGACTGGCGCCGGCGGTTCAGGAGGAACAACAAACGGCCACGACGCGCGTCGACACTGGGCAGGCGACCGGCGGCCTGAATGGCAGTTGAATGCGGCTTACGACCATACTTTGCTCACCAATGCCGGGCCCCGCAAGCGTCCGAACCCATCGTCAAGCTAAAGCATCACTGTTCGCAACTGACAAATTGGTATATAATCTGCGAAATCGACCAACAAGACAGCAAAGCAACACACCGATAGTATTTCCCATCACCAACAACCTAACCTACTTATCACTAATTAATACCAGCTACGGCCGGGCCATTTCTTTTCCCAAGCTATCAGCTTTTGTTCACCGACGACAATTGGAACAGAAAAATTTCCACAATAAAATTAAATTAAATTAAAATAATTATTTATTTTTTCTTCATTTTAATAACCAAAAAATCACTGTCAATATTTTGTTCAATATTCTCAATTGAAAATGGTGCTCTTTTCAAACAGTCCGAACAAACAATCAAACAGTCGGCGTTGCTCGTCAACTCGACTGACTGATTTTTGTTAATTTTATTAATTCGAAACGGATAATTTCAAAATCACCCACGATCGCTACTGGTCGGCGTCGCCGTCGACTCTGCGACACAGTTCATTTTCACTGAAACGTGCGTCTGATTTGAAAATAGTCCATTAATAAAAACAATTATTCAACGAAAATAAAACAAAAATACAACTTGAAAAATTCACAGTTATCAAATTTTAAATTTATTTTCATCGATTCTTTTTATTATTATTCAGTCGGCAGTGGATATTTTTTTTCTTGACAAATTTTCCATCTCTATTTCCATTTATTGATCAGTTCTTCTACTGATTTACAAATGTCGTGCTTTTTTCATATAAAATTTTAGAAAAAAAACAATATTCAAAAAATTCGACTATTATTTGGAGATAAAATTTTGAAAATTCATTTTCATAAAATGCAAATGCAATTAATTGATACCAAATGACGGTAGAGAAAGTGTTTACGAAAATGACTGCGCGTAAAATTACGTTCAGGCGTAAAATAACAAATAATTATTTATTTGGTAAAGTTGAACGATTTTAAACGCTTTGATGAAAGTATTTTTATGCCAAACTTATCGTCGCAAATAAGTGGTAATGCATACTGTAACATTAGATCGTGCTTGTCATATTGATGCGTACTGTACAAATTGTTTTGTTGGTTAGCTTGTTTTGTTTATTTCTTTGTTATGGAGATTGAATGCGGATTGCGGCCGGAGATTGCAAAAATCAATTAAACCAAAGAAGAATAAAACAATTTAACTTTCTGACAAGCTTCATGATTTAACAGTTTATCAATTTAATTAAAAATGATTGAAATGAAAAATCGATATCGTTGTCCAGCAGTAGGAGTACGCTTTTTGCACAACTGGGCACATACATACATACATATATATATATACATACATACATATGTATATTCGTTCAGGGAGAGAAGTCTATTGAATTTATAAATTGAAATTGTCGCTGAGTAGAGAGGGTTTGATTTTCCACTGCTTGTACAACACAACACTACCTTTGCAGCAGTTCATGTTCAAAACATTCACATCTTCGGAAAATAGAAATATTTGTTAAAATTTGAAAATCTATTATTATTGCTTAGCATCTTTTTTCCCGTTTGCAAATATCTGATGATCACACAAAGCTGAATCAATTGGGTTTTTGAAATTGTACCGCGATATTCAAACAAAAAGTGGAAATAATGTCGTGTTAATATTAAATTGACAATCAAATAAATCACCTGCATTGATACTTCGTTGTCGCCCTGTGCAAACAACACAACGTTCAACAAACTATAACTATAGTGACGTGTGTACGTTGAACTTTTTTCTGAATAAAAAATCTTCCCAAATGTGAAGATTATCTCACCTCTGAAATTTATCTAAAATGATAACAATAAAAAAAGAACAAGCAACTGCAACAATCGTTTGGATGGAAAAATAAATTTTGCACTGAAATGAAAATCAGAGTGGAGTTTTGATGGAAAATTATCAACGCATTTCAAAACGACAGTTGAAAATCATCCATCCACAGTTGTGGTTAGCAAAAAGTTCAAACAGAGAGCATAATTTTTGCACACGCATTTACTGATGAAATATTCACTCAAATGTTTTCTTTGTAATAACAAAAAAAACATAAAAATAAACGATAAATTACACACACGAAATGAGTTAAAAAGCTTTTTCCATCATTACAATTTCAGAAATAAGCTGAAAAGTTGAAATATAATATTTTTAAGTGTCTGAAAGGTATAAAACTGCAAGTTTCTTCGTAATAAAGAAAAAGATAAAAAACAGACAAATCAATAATAAAAATAGTGATGCTAACAATAGCAATAATAAGAAGACGAATAACAGTAACATCGTTCTTCATTTGAGTCACCACCTTCTTTGTTCCTCGTTTTTTAAGTATGTAAAAGGAAATTTAAGCAAATTTAAAAAATGTGCTCAAAATTTGCCTGAAACATATTAAGTCAAAACGCAAAGAAAAGC
>NW_003526945.1:2018974-2021465 GCF_000181795.1 Trichinella spiralis | reverse complement strand
CAATAAGTCATTCGATAGATTCAAACGAATTCATTTATCAATTATTTGATGTGTAATCAGAATTTATTCTTCCCGGGAACTGTTACATTAAAAAGTCCATCTCCAGCAGGAGCACAGAAGCATTCACCAAAATAAATCAACATTCATATATGCACATGTTAGGTATTAATGGAGATTGAAAATAATAATAATGATGATAATGGGCATTCCACGACATGAATTGATTGTTTAGCAAACGCAGGAGACATTTAAAATGCATACCTTTTAGACACTCAAGTATTAATGAATATTAACAACAATTCTGGGATGAATTTATTTAGGTTTATTGCAAATAAAATGATATTGTAATTAAAAGTTAAAGAATTTACCACTTCAGTGGCACTGCGATCAATTCTGAAGCAACAATTTTTAAAACAGTTGGAATTGCACACAAAGAAAGGAAGCCTGCATTTCCAAAAAACACAAAATATTGCACAAAAGTATTCAGTTTCAGAGAATACCATGCTTTAATGTAGAAAATTTTTAACTTTCGCAACATCCTCCATCATAGTTAAAATTCAAAAAATATCAAAACCTAGAAATGTGACAACGCTACAGGCCATTCATTGCGCAATTGTTGCACGGTACGCTAAGATAAAATAAATATAATGAAGTGAAAAAGTTGAAATTCGACAATACAGAAGAAGCATCAGTTATGTTTGAAACCAGAGAAAGAATCCCACCGGTTACGTGACCATTACTAATACGGTGGTGAGATCTCAGTAACCCACCTTAGGAAAGAAGCTAAGCTGGGGAGTTCAATGAAGCTGCACAGAAAACTTGGTACTGTTGGACAAAATGTTGGATAATGGATTGGTTCATCAATTATTCAGAAAATTTCTCATAGATTCAATAGTACATTCATTTTGCACTATACTGTTCACACTCCATTTGTAATTAACAGGTTGTTTGATGTGAAGCATATTTGAACAGAACGGAAGCCAAGGAATGAAAGATCACTTACTTTGAAATTGAAGATGGTATTGAAGAGAAGAGCTGAACGCGCTTCTTGACTGCTGTTCTACACACTGAAAAACTAAATAATCATTAATATGACATTCTTCAAGTTTGTTCAGGGTCAAATGCAAAAAATTAGAATATGACATGGCCCTAGGTGAAATCACTGTACGATTAGTTCTAATATCGTAATGACATCATCACAATCGAGCATTTTGCTAATTATAAAAGTTATTAATTTTTTATTCAACCTCTATGTAATATTATACAACGTAGATCAATATATTTTCGACTGTTGATTTGAAGACTTGGTGTTCTTCATAAATTGAAATGAAAGAAAATAAATAAATATGCAAAGAAAGCCATATTGTAAATATTTATTACAAAACGTTTAAATGCATGAGCGAAAAAAATTATCTCATCCAAATAAAATTTGTTTTTGACTTTGCTTTATCGCTTACTGCATCCTTAAAGCGTATAATTTTTGAAACGTGATTAATTGCGCATCTGAAATGAGAATTCGTCAAAATGAAGAGATAGTAATGTAAATTTTATGTAATACTGCATTTATTGCTTTCATAAATGTCAAACTTAGAAATCAGTTGTTTTATCAAAATTTCTCAAAGGAAAATCATCGATTCCATATTATTCAAAATTTATGAACATTTATTTCAGGAAATACTACTTTCAATTATAACAAATGCAATGAATAATTCGCTGCACTTTCCTAGCAATATTCCATTACTGTTACTAAACTTTGAAGTGAATATCTCAAACGATTGGGGAAAATATCATGGATGGGAACATTTAGTTGCGATCAATTTTTGACTTATTTGATTCTATTACAATTTCATACGACTGCTATCGCAAACTACTGCATTAAAAGCGCATTTTCACAGTTGTAACAGAAAATGAATACAAAGAACGTCAAGTTTGGTATCAATCAGTAGCTAATCAAATAAAAAGAATGATGAACTACACGCTATCAAATAAAAAGATACTTTTTTTAAAAAATTTTAGACATGCAAGGCGTACGTTATGAAATTCAGGCATTAATCTATGTTGAAGGAACATAAAGTTCAAAATTCATTTTAATAAGACATCATATAAAGGCACATTCACAGAAAATGTGTATATTAAACGAATTATTTCCATTATAGCTTGTTCTGAAACAAAATCCTACGAATTAATCAAAAGAAACCAAAAATGAAGAAAAAATGGATTGTGTAAAAAAACCAAAATATTGCCGAGGAATGTTGAACTTTAATGCACACCCATATCAAATACCAAAAGTGCAACGTTCGTAAAAAATCACGCATGCTAGCTGCGTTTCGAAGAAGTTACACATTGCCAATTCGAAATAACTACGTATCGACAGTCGAAATAAAATGGGATAAAAATTGAAAGTTAAATCAATGAGCATACTGTATTGGTTGTCATTTAAATTTTAAACAACAATAAATATCAATGATTTGTCCTCTGTAAAAAGAAAATT
>NW_003526945.1:1975214-2017554 GCF_000181795.1 Trichinella spiralis | reverse complement strand
CCGGCACTTCATTACATTTCTCAAAAAATCATCAATTGCGGATTATTAAATATTTACATACCTATAATTGCCAAATAATTGTTTGGAATAATCGTAAAATTATTTTACAATATGCCGTAGTTTCTGTGAAGCATGGAATATGTTTCACCGTACAAACTGCTGGATTCTTCTACAGATTCGAATACATACTATGCATGAGCCCAATAGTTTGAAATGAATTGTGAATTTATTTAATTTCATAACATTTGTAATAAACGTTCACCCTGGGCGACTACATATTATGCTAATTATGCAAATCGTCATTGCATCGTTCTTTCATAGCGAAAGTGAATTCAATTAGCCACACATTTGGTATAAATGGGAAGTTTATTAAATGAAAAAAGATCGTAATGGGCACCACATTCCATGAAATGTTTACTTTTTAGCAAAGTAAACACTTACAACGCTTACGTTGTGATTCGCAGAAATTAATGATCATTTAAAAGCGGTTATTTCAAAAATTCAATTCAGTTGATCGTAAAAAAGATACATTAGTAGAAATTTGTCAGATTTGATGTCAAAAATATTTCACGTGCAGAAATTCATAGTCTCTGCTTCGGTTGAAAGAGATTTACTGATGGGCGACTTCTCTATGTATTCAGTTAGGCAGTTTCGCAAACTTAGAGCCAATTTATTCCACACCTGCTGGCTGGTTTTGGATGATACTCTAGTAAATACAATCTTTTATCAATATAAAATTATTACAATCAAAAAAAGTCCAAATTTGGAAAACAAATTTTTCGCCGATTTTCGCAAAAATAACCAAATCTGTAGCCCTTGAAATTTTGCAATTTTCGTGAAAAATTTTTTGTGAATTAACTTAAAATAGAATTTTACTGAAATCGAAATAAAAAGTAATGACAAGTAATTGTTCAATAAATGTGCATGTGGAGTAGTGTCATTGATGTTTACAGCAAATCTATCAAAACTTTCACTTGAAAAAGGGAATTTATTTTAACAAGAATTGTTCCTGTTTTTCATTTATGCCTTACTGTATCTTTCAAATATGTAATAGTTGTTTATGCAATTTTTTGATTGTTTCCGCTTGATAGATGAGCATTATCTGCAACGATATCTGATTGCATCGGCCTTTTTGCATAATGATCTATTCGTTTCATCTGTAAATTTTCACTCTGCTAGCCATTTCTTTTTCCAATTTTCGCCTACAATCATAGATTGCATATTATTAGAAATTTTTGCACGTTTCTTTTGTTCCTATTTGTTTTGAATAATTCTCATTTCTATTAGTGATTTGTTGCACTTTTCTGGAAATGTGATTTTTTAGTTTCATAAATTGATTGATTAAAATCAAACGATGCTCAGTGAACTTTATCGTGTATTCAATTGATAAAGTAAGAAAGTAAATCTCGGTTCAGTTGAATTGCAGAAATAAAAAACAGTCTGGAGAAAAGCACACAATTTATTGAAATTTACATATGAAAAATATTAACTGTTTTCAAGTTGTAAAAATGTCCATTGGTGCGCGTTAGTGAAAAATATTACGTACTTTGTATGGAATGTTAATGTCGTGTATTCTCATTTTCGATTTGGCCGTAATCCATGAAATTTGACTATTGGAAAATGCGAAACTGTTATTAGTAGAAACTGATTATTTACAAATTTTCCAAAAAAGTCGTATTCTTCAACGACTCTACGGTTTCTTCACATTTTGCAATTTTTTGCTTCATTTCGTCAGTTGCTGCTTTACACCGTTCTACAGCATAAGTTAACGCTGAAATGAAAATTGAAATAAATTGTTTCATATTTCGATATAGACAGTGTTGAAAATTGAAAAAATGCATGTACACTTGTGAATACCTTTCTCGTAGGACTGTGTCTCATCCAACATTTTGTTGAAGCTGAATTCAATTATCTTGCGAATAGTGGTATCCAACGTGACTGGCTATAAAAATAGGAAATAAACAAAGAATCAAATTTATAATAATCAAAGAATAATCGTTTAATCGAGACAGGTTATTTGAAATGAAGTAAATGATCAAAAAATTTACAAAACATGCAGAATTCGCGTGGAATGTTGTTGCGCCTTTGTAGGGTATGGTGACAGTAACAGATCTTCAAAATAAAACTGCTATTGAATAGTGTTTTCCAAAGACAAAACTAAGTTCAATATGCACTTTATAAAATCATAGTTAATTTCACGAAGCTGTTTTGAGTAATCAAAAGACCGCTTCATACGAAAATTACCAAAATCCTTGTAACAAAATACATTCGTATTTGAAAAATGTTCGAAAACACATCGTTCCTATAAAAAGTGATAGAATTTACATCTGCAATGTTGAATATATGCAAAAAAGAAATCAAAAAGAAAATTATCACCGTTATAAGATATCAAAATTAAATTTATCACTATTTATCAGGCGAATAAATTCATATTGAACTAACTCACTTCAGACAGCTTCTTTTCGACATCATTTATGAGATTGTGTAGCGTTTTGCAGTTGGAAAGAAGATTATTTATATTCTCCAGCTGAAACAGTAATTAATCAATTATTCACTTTTCTTCCTCACAGTAATGTCAGTTTTACATTCTGTTTTATGTTTTCTTCTAATAAATTTTTCACTGAACCAAAATAGCAAGCAAGTGCATTGCCTGCTTTTGAGTGTTCCACTGCTGATCTTTGCAAAAAATTTGAAACAAAAGCCAAATAACGATGTTTCAGTTTCTCATCAATCCATACGCTATAAATTTAATGTGTAATGTATTAGATGGGAGTAAATCAAAAACCACTAAGCCAAATCATGCACAAAAAATGTTAATGTAAAATTGGAAAAAATCACGATCTTCTGCATTGCAAAAACAACAAAAAAAATAAACTTTCCAAAATATTTGCCCAATTAAAAAAGAAGTGAAATGCATTTTTTTTATTTAATTTAGAAAGTGATCGTTATAATTGTTTGTTTGTTATTTTAATGTTCACAACTTAGAATTTGAAGCAGAAATATTACCCAATCGAAGAAACACTTGCATTGCTGCTGCCTGCTGTTGCACAACGTCTGGATATTTCAGCAGTGATAAAATCACAAACTTCGGCAGTGTAATACTTTTCGAATGGACAATTCAAAAATCCACAAATCGGCAAATCAGTGCCAATTATTAAGTTAAAAACTTCCTGCAAAAGCTTTACAAATTAATAGCAATAATAATATTATTATTAATAAATTGAAAAGTAGTGATTTATTATTCTTTACGCAGAGTATTATTTATTATTCAATTGATTGATGTGTTGTTGTTTAAATTCAAAAAAAGCATGCTATTAAAAACCGATTATTATTAGTGTGTAAACAGCTAGCAAGACATTTTGAATAGAAAATAACAAATTTAAGCTTACATCGAATTTCTTAACGGAAATTTCATGCCACATACCTTTGATCCTTAAATGAATAATTTTTTTTAATAAATCAAAGTTTCATAGTTGATTATACTCGTTGTCGAAATGATTTTCAGGGTCAAATTCCATAATACGCTTCAAAAGATTGTTCTCCTGTTCAGCAACCACGCAAAGTTCAACTGTTTGATGAAAACTTTCGCTATAAACGCATTTCAGTAATCTGTGTAATAACTGTTTGATCTGCTTCTCTGTTACCAGAGCCGTGGAAAATAATTTTCCCAGTCGTTCGATAATTGCAATGCATTCGGTACAGGTTCAAGTAGTTGATCAATTTCGTTCGCTTTTTCAAAAATGTTCTCATACAAATCCATTGCAAGCGTTAAATGGCAGTCCATCGACGCAGTCGCGAACTTCGCCTTCTCCATTTTTTGGCCTGAACAATAATAGTATATAATATGAAAAATCAAAACAGAACACCAAAAATAATACTCATTATTATTTACCAATATCATCCAGGCAATCTGCTTCTTTTTTAGCATCTTTTAAACAGCTGCTTGTTTGTAAATACTTCATATTTTGAACTCTGGAAATTGAAATAAAAAAATATATATTACAATAATTTTATTCGCTCGTTCAGTTTGTTTCAATAAAACAAACTAAAAACAACTGAACAGTTGAAATTCGGATTGCATCAAAAACATAGCAAAAAATAAAATTAAAAAAAGCAAGAACTGAGAAGAACTTTAAACCTGAACATACTGCAGCGAATGGACGTGGTGAAATAGAAATTCCAAAAATGGATGCAACTGCTTTTCATGTTCTATTCTAAACGGACAAAAATGTGAAAAGCTTCAGGTAAGCTGTTTATTTTTTTTTTGTTATTTCCAACATTAAAAACAAACATTTCCATTTCATGTGGCTCCAACGCTGGGCCGGGATAATTCAACCGGCTCATCCATTTCGATACGTCCATCGTTTTGTCACCAAGACCAGCAGCGCCTAAAAACTGAGCTCGTAACTGACTGAGCTTGAAATGCACAAAATGAAATTTTGCATATTATATCCCACAGAAACTGCTAACCCAACAAAACTGCTTGCGGATATTTATCACACTTTGTGCTATTATGAAATTTAGCAATTATTCCCCACCGTTGATAAAATGCAAAATATCTTAATTATTAGTCATGAAATATTTATTCAAAAAATGCTACATTATTAATTCATGTTGAATCACAATTTATGCAGACGATAAATGGCAAACTGAATTGAATTGAAACTTTCTTGGACCAACCAACCTTTTTTATGAATAAATAAATAACTCAAAACAGAAATTTCTCTGAATGTATCAACGAAACCAATCATTATTCTCCTCAACCACTAATTAATTGCACACAAATATGTGAAATGCGGAAATGAATTTCATCGGCAAACCAAATTAGCAATATTATGCACACTTTAACAACTCGAATAGCAACATTATTATGTGCAGTTTTCAAAAAATGTTTCATTTCCATTTTCACTACCATTTGTTACATCATTAAACTGCAAACTAATATTTTTTTACAAAAGCAAATTATGATTAATGATCAAATGAAGAGCAATTATAATTTTTCAATAACAATCAAATTGTTACACATTTTAGGAAATTCTCTATTTAAAAAATGGAACAAACAATTTTTTTAAAAGAAAGGTCATATTTTTGACGTTATAATTAACAACACTGGTTGATTTGCCTGATTTGATTATTGCCCAAACAAACCAAACATACAATAAAATGTGTATATGTATAGATATTGAACAACGTGCATTTTGTATTATTTCAACAATTTTTCGACGTGCATTGCGCATTTGATCGAGTTCGGATGATTGAACTGATAAATAAACAGCTAAAGCCGAACAATTCATAATAAAATGCAACACAACAAATGCCGCGAGTAATATGTAAATAAGACTAGATTTGTCAATTTTTCATAGAAAAATATGACAACCGATGCATTTTCTCGTCAAATCAAACACTTGATTTGATAAAAACTATTTTTTTTCATTCTTTGATACAAATATATAAAACTGATAAGCTGAAATTTTTTAAAATTTAATTTAACATATCCATATTCACACATATATTCTAATTTCTGCATCTATATCTTTGCCTCATCATTTATTATTTAGAAGAATGCAATTGAATGCCAACACTAGCAGCTTCGAAACAGAAAGTAAATCATTTTTTAACTTTATTTTTATAAAAATTTTCTTTACATCTGAATTTATTCCATTTATTACACATACACATATGAATAGGAATACAATCGATCAGTAAGCTCAATGCTACTGTCGGTGAACCGAATTGACGATTTAAGAGCAATCTCATAAAAGATGACTCCCAGTGTAGAAAGCTAATTTTTGCACGACAAATTAAAAATGAACTGAGCATTCTTTTCATATAAATAGCACACTGATCAGCAAAGCAATCTGGCTGATTGTTGAACATGACAAATAATCTGATGATGAGATTAATATGTGAAAATTAATTTCTCAAATTTGTGGCTGATAATACAATTGAGATATAAAAATGGATTACATTTGAACAGATTCTACTAACACGGGAGAATGAATGAGTTTCAATTTGCATGCACGAATAACAGATATTTATTTCACTTCTAACAAGAATTATTACTTGTTGAGCGTTTTCTTTGACACAATAAAAAATTATCGTCAACTCGTTCAACAATTCAAAAACGGTTAAACTGAAAAAAATTGAACAAAAGCTGCCAAATAGTTGAAATTTCATAATAAAAAACAATCTTCAGAAACCAATGCTAATATCGATTATTGCAAATGAACTTTGATCGCAGTCCAATATTTGTTTGCTTGTTTTGTTTGTTCAATTATGCTGAGCAAATATATTGCAATAAACGATGAAGCTGGTGGGTAAAGAAAAATGTAAATTGCATTTCCCACTTGACAAGTTTTGATGAGCAAACCTTCAACTTTTACAATTGCTAGCTTCACAATCAACAGCCGGTCATTTATCGTCCATTTGCTGACAAAGCAGCATTTGTTGATCAGCAACTAATAATTAATTATTTCAAAAAACCATTAATTATTTTTACAAAAAATAAAAACTATTCATTCTTTCTATTTTTTATGCTGAAGCTGGGCTAACTAACTGTGCAAAGATTTGGGGAGAGAAATTTTCAAAAGATGGAAATCAGTTTCAAACAAAACTAGCATGTTTGCTTAATAGCAGTATCCGAACGTTGTGCTCTTATCATCAAAACTTGATCAAGATTTGGAAAAAGTATTCAACTGGTTTTGTTGATTTTTCATCAATCACACTCCTATTTCACTTTAGAGAATAAATAGCTGATCAGGTAAGAGGAGGAGGAGGAGGAGGAGGATGCACCATCACCCGTTGAAACGTAGTTCATTAAAAATTGCAACTAAATAATAATAATTATTATTGCTAATTTTGAAATCAATTTACAATAACTGAATTTTACAATAATAGAAATAATTCACTTTTCTGCTCTAATATTTCCCAAATTGTTAACAACAATCAACCAATAATAGCAAGTGTTTTGTAAAGCAATTTTGTCACGCACCATGACACCAAAAGCAACCGCTTCTAAACGTGTGTCTAATTCGCTAGTGAATTGATAATTTTTCATATTTGAAACCACAGAAATTGTAAAATATTCCAAAATATGCCGAAAAAAATTTCAATTTTTTGTTCACAACGCATCCTAAATATAAATAAGCAAGCAACATCATTCTGCATGAGCAAAGCTTACACTGATCGAAGATTAAACAAACAAAAACTAAAACGAATAATAAATTTTCCCTAATAACATTATCTGCATTTTTCATAGTTTGAACGAGTTGACAGTGATGACAATGTCATCAATATGACAGACGCTTATAATGCAACTGTTAAATTACAGCTTTTCTCATTTGTCAACATCAAAAGGTCCGCTGAATTGTTTTACTAGCAAACAACTGACTATTTGCAATGGCAGAAGTTTGCATTGCACAACAAAAATCTTACACCCGCATCGTTTGTTTTTAAATTTTTAAATGTTTTAGCTAAAGCGTAATATTAAAAAAAAATACGAGACATCTAATGCACATTACTGAGCTACTGTCCATTTCGACAACAACAAACAAAGACAGCATATTACTCATAGAGCACCTAAAAAGCAGAAGCAAAAGCAAAGAAAAAAAAACCAACGGCATATCATTTGCGTAGCGTTGGAATTAAAGATTGCACTTTTGGGCAGTGTTTCATTTAGGCACAACAATGTAAAACAAGCCTACGTGCACTGGTTTGAACAATTTTCACTGCCTCAAGCTAGCGGTGATTAAAACACTTGTGATAGATTGTGTCAATTTGTGAAACATACGGCCCATTTAATGCGCACATTTTCAAAATACTTGTTGTAAAAAGTTTTCCAGAATCACCAAAATCAAATCAACAGGTAGTGTAAATGACAGCTTAAATGCATGAAAAATGCCGATAAAAATGCCTATGGTTGTTGTGCATGATGAATATTCATATACATGTACGCTGATCATCTGCTTTGGAATAGAATATAAATACAGTTCAGAAACCAGTACTGTTATTAGCAGGTGAGATTTGGAAGTTCAAGAGTTGGACAATTGGAAAAGACAAAACTTCCTTGACACTGAATTTGATGGGAAAAACCAAAGAAGCATGTAACAAAAAAAAGATACAAAAAACAGTTAATAAGAAAGACAATTTTGACAACACCCAGTTCATTATATCGATTAAACACAAAATACTTCTCAATTTATCTTTTGATTGGACAACAAGAAAAAGATTGGAAAAATGTTTTGAACGAATAAAAGAAGAAGAAAGAGGTGCTTGCTGTTCGTCAGAGATTTTGTTGAACAAACAGCAAAAAGTGCTGTTTTCCACCAATACACCTAGACAGACGGCTGCCTGCAAGCACATCACCGAGAAATTAACCAACTCACGAAGACTGGCTGCTCACTTCAGAAAATCACTCCACTTCAGAGACCACCACTTCTCAATGAATGCAATAAATAATTTTGAAATTGTTTTTTGCCCAGCTTTTCCTTCTGAGCAACTGTTCCAGACGATAACATGCCGGCATTTTCAGGCACCGCACCGTTGGAAATGATGAGAAGTGCAACAATAACGCACAACTGGCAAATGTCACGCACAAAATGGCTGCTCGTTTGTCTGGCAATTTTGATCCCGTTAGCGCTTCTAATTGCCTTGATTTGTGTGGCTACCTCAAGAAAATCCCAATCTCCGGAAGTTGCAGACAGATGGCACAGTGATGTTTGCAACAGGAAAAGAATTTGTCCCAAACAGTAAGTTCTGTCTCTGATCGATCTGTCATTATCATGATCAATTATAAATGAGTTGACTATGCTAGTGTATCAAAGAGATTTCACATCTTTGATACGTTCAATGTCCACTGCTAATAGATGATACATCGTACAGCTACTACCTGCATACATACATACACACAATGCTTGAATGATCTGTACGTTTGATAAAGGAATGTTTTCCTCCTCCTCCTCGTCTTCTATCGCTTATGATTTGTGTAAATAGTTGAATTTGAATTTTATCAGCAACAACACAAAATAGTTTTGCTTGTGAAGCACATATTGAAATGGATCAATTGATATTTTTCAAGAAGATGCATCACCTTCGTTGCAACAACGTCGTTTTTTGGCCAATTTCAACTAACTGCTTGCCATAACTGGAAATGTTTCAACGTCAACAAAGCAATTTTGAATTCAAGCTTCAATTTGGAAAACAAAAACAATACTGCATTGCATTTTTCATACTGCATGCATTATTGGAACATTGAATCGAAGACAATTTCAGAATTCATCATCTTTGTGAGAAACGTACCAAAACTGTCAGGGGTATTAGAAGAAGAAGAAAACTGAAGTTGCTCAGCAAAAGGTGAAATCAGTGAAAGCTGTTAGCATAATACAAATGGCACATAATTATTTATTTTCTTTTTCATAAAACCTATTCCATTTTACAAACTATCAATGATTTTTTTTCAAGTTGGGATCTTCCCGTGGTACTTATGGTCTCTTTGGACGGATTCCGCGCCGATTACTTAAAACGGAACAAAACCAACGCAATGCAAAAATTAATCGAATGTGGTTCCACGTCACCGTTTATGTACGCAAGCTACCCGAGCAAAACGTTTCCAAATCATTACACCATTGTAACGGTATGAATATGAAATGAAGTAAATTAAATCTGATAACTTTGAAAATACATCATTCAGGGACTGTATCCAGAGTCGCATGGAATTATAGACAACAGAATGCTAGACAAAACGATCTCACCGATTGCTGAAGAGCAGCTATTCACCATGAAGCATTCTGATAATCCAAAATGGTGGCTCGGAGAACCGGTAAAACTGATCAAATTATTTTTTGTCGCACTTTTATAACAAACAAATAGATGCCGTTTCACGAACGTTTTTGAACAGTTGAACAAAAACCTACATCACCTAGCAATAATGCCAACATTCAAATAAACTAAAATTGAAAAAGAAACTTGAAAAAAAATTTTTTTTTTCAGATATGGAATACTGTAATGAAAAATGGAATGAAGGCTGCTCCATTCAATTGGCCAGGCTCAGATAAATACATTCAAAGTAACTTCATTAGAAGAGAATTGTGGAATTATTCAATGGACTAATTTTGCATTCCTGTCTTTTCAGACATGAATGGTACATATGCAGAAAAATACAACTCATCTCTACCATTCGCAAACAGAATTGACAAAGTGATTAAATGGCTTCAGCTTCCCGACGACCAAAGGCCCTCTCTAATCAATGTGTATTTTAACCAACCAGATGAAGATGGACATACGTACGGGCCAGACTCTGAAGCGGTATTTTTTTTATTTTATCAGATACACTAAAACTGTACACTGAATAGAACCTTTCCAATATAGCTGAGCGATACGTTGCTGTTCGTCGATTCTGTAATAAATTATCTTTTCACTGAACTAAAGACGCACGATCTAATCGACTGCGTCAACGTCATCATTCTAGCTGATCACGGTATGATGAAATTTGTTCTCAAATTTAAACAAAATTAATGCTACGCTAAATTTAAACATAAGAAAGATCATTTATCAAAAAAAATTATAAAATAACAAACGGAACAACATGTAATGGATAATTTCTTGAGAATCCTATTTTCTGGAAACCAACAACCAGAATGTGTGCAATAATAAATAAATAATTGTTGATTGTGCATGTTTCTATTTGCATGTTGTTGTTGAAAAAAAGGTTAGCTTTAACACTTACCGTAGGAATGCAAAAGATGATACCGGAAGAAGTTAGTGTGCAGAAATATTTCAACGGTGAGGAAAATATGAACGGAATAGAAGTATTCAGCGGACCAGTGGCAAGAATTATGATTCTAAATTCCAGTACGTTTGTAAGCTTAATTGTCATGCAATAATTTATAATTTGAACAAGTGCAAGATAGAGACATTTAAAAAAACGAATATTTAAGGCATCAGTGTGCAAACTGCTGAAAACTTACTGCAATGTCAACCGGAATTCCGAGTCTACAATCGAATGGATGTACCAAAACGTTTGCACTTTTCCTCGAGCAACAGAATAGGCGACCTTGTTCTTGATGGCAATGCAGGAATTCAGATTTGGAAGTAAAGTTGGAAAACGATATTTTGCCTGCAATTAAGCAACACACACACACATTATTACATTGCATTGCACTGTTGCATAAACACGTACGATTTATTGTAGAACAAACAAGAGTTGGGAAGTGGTAGGCGATCATGGTTTTGACTTCAGAATACCAACAATGCACACTTTGTTTGTCAGCACAGGACCAAGCATAAAGGAAGGTTATGTGGTGCAAGAGCCGTTCAAGAACGTCGAAATTTACAATCTTGTTGCTGGTAATCTTGTGACCACTACTACTAAGGCTTGATAGACTAATTCACAGTTTCAGTTAACTTAATTAATTTGCTCAGATTTGTTACAACTGAAATCCCGAGCTTCCACAAACGGGACCTTGGGTGCACTACATGAGATTCAAATTAATCCTCCAGAATTGGATCCACCAGCAGTGAAACAAGTACCAAAATGCAAATACAACGTCGCAAACGCATCACGGTGCTCGTTGTGCACGAACATTGTAAGCGGCAGTCAATTAACGTACAATAAAAGAAAAGTGGATTTTAAAATCCACACTTTTCAGAAACTGCCTTCCGAAAACTGTGCTGCAAATTATCGAGTGAACGTTTGTTCAGAATCGAAAGAAAATTTATGTTGGATTGACGGTTGCGGTTTTACGCTTTGGCGAGACAATAACATGCACTACACATCAATGATTGAAACTCGAATCACAGCTAAAATGCAAACTGCCTCGAATGCTCATACAATTTGCACCGTAATTTCACTCGAAAATAGTTTAACATGCAGTCAAGAGGAAACTATCGAGAGCATGCTGCACGAAGCTGGCATCTCCTTGTATCCAATCTTGCCGTTTGTTACAGGTAAAATAAATCTACAAAAAATCAAAGATATTATCAAGCGATTTATTGTTTCAGATTCTGCACAAAAATCAACAAGCGATTTCCTCCTACCTGTCCTTTACTCAGCTAAAAGTGCCATGTACCAAACGTTTTACGATGGTATGACTCGCACCAGAGCTATTGATAAAATTCACAACAATGACAGGGCAATTTTAGGAATTTGGAATTTTGTCTTGAGTAAAACTCTCGAATACAGCAAACAGTATGGTGATTTGGTCGCCATTAGTGGTCCAATTTTTGACTATGATCATGATGGATTAGCAGATCACGAAGAGCTGATCGACAAACAGTACGCAAATCAACCGATTTAAAATTAATGTGCTAATATTTAAAAAAATTAATTTTTTCCTAATTTCATACACAGCAAAATCCACAGTACAGTCATTCCTACGCATTATTATTTGATATTATTGCGATGTGATCAACCTTGGCGCGATGATAACGTTTGCGATGGGAACAGTGAAGTGATGTCGTTTGCCATACCACACCGGAAACAGATTCAAAATTGTCAGGTGACACGAAAAGCCACATCACTTTGTTTGTTGCCCATTTCTGTACATTTTCATTGCTGTATTATTAGAGTCGTTATTTCCCATCTATGAAAGCATAATTCTGAATTTTAGAAATTCACTTCTATTTTCCTCCTTTCGTAATTTCAGACGTCCGAAGAATATATGTACACGCACACGGCAACAGTGCACGATATTGAACTGCTAACCGGCCTACGCTTTTTCGACAACTGGGAATTTTCCAAAGCTCAAAATCATCGTCGTCACATCAATCAGCAGCTGTGGAGTTGAATTCATTATTGCAGGATTCAAATGGTGCTGCTCTTCAGCAAGCGCGAGACATCATATTTTCTTTCAGTCTTTATTTTTTTAACGTTGCAAGCGGTGAACAGTTTACTAAATATAAATATTCAACAACAGTATTAAGCAAATTTTTAGAAAAAACAGTTCACAGTATGGTACTTTATAATATATGAATGAAGAAGGAAATATGAAAAACACTTGAACTACTTGAAAAATCAGATGAATTAATTCGTACAAGCAAGTTGTAGTTTTTCAGCAAGTTGCTTCCAAAATTTCATTAAATGCCTCTAGAAGTAAGTCAGTTTAACGCTTAAAGCAAATAACATGAACGAAACTCTGTGAAATGTACAGTCATTACAACACATTAGACCAATTTTAAATTCATTTCTCAGATGCAAATAACGTGGGGGGGGGGGGGAATGATCATATCGTCTGTTTCAAGATAGAAAAACTTTTACACAACTACTGACAACTTGAATAGATTAAAAAATCGTGGAAAATGTTTTTAAAAAATTACCTTCAAAGTGACTTTCATAAATACATACCTGATTTGCAAAAAGCTGTTAGTGTATGCAAATTTAGATATGAAATCTTGAAATGATACTTAAAAACACTCATACTTCTCGTGTGCATGCCCGCGTCTCTGCACTACCTTAATAATGGTGCGTGGATCAAAAAGCTTTTACTTTGACTTTTAGAGCTAAAATCAAAGGCTAACTTCAAACATACGGGAAAAAAGTGACAACAATATCAACGGCAACAGCAAAAATAGTAGCAACAACAACAACAACAACAACAACAATAATAGTAAGAACTAACAACGAAGTTAGGACACCAAGCAAACAGCTTAAAGTGTCACGGGAATAAAAAATTCCTTTAACTAAATTCAAAAAAAACTAATGAAACAATGACGAGCAAATAAAATACATATATGTATATATACATATATATAGGGTAAATCGGCATCTAGAAGTTTGTCCAGTCGTCAGTACGCCAGAGAATTGCAAAATGATCGCGCTCCAATAAGGAGTTGGATTTGGGATCCGGCTTGCTGGATGAAGAATCAACAAAACGACTAATCAAGCTACGATAGCCTCGACCAACGGTGACCAAAAGTGGACCGCGTCCACTGTAGGCGGAAAACGTGCCGGCAGTTTCTAGCGACGATTTACGTTCCTGGTAGGGGGGCAAACTGCCGCCGCTGCATTTTGTTCCTTGAGCGTATTCCGAAGATGCAGACTGATGCCTGGCACTTCGATCTGAGCCGGTAGACGACGCTGCTTGGTGCGTTGCCGAACTGACTGCAGTCCGTTTATCCGCTGTAAAAGCGGCGATCAAACGA
The DNA here is from genome assembly GCF_000181795.1 of Trichinella spiralis. Lineage (NCBI taxonomy): Eukaryota > Metazoa > Nematoda > Enoplea > Trichinellida > Trichinellidae > Trichinella > Trichinella spiralis. The sequence continues at coordinate 2,003,418 of NW_003526945.1, read as the reverse complement.
ACATCCTCAACGTACGGTCGAAAAGCTGTTATTGGTTTCAACTGAAATTAATACACAGAAGAGATTATTACCTTTTAATTAATTAATTAATTAATTGATTTTATTTTTTGGAGATTTTCTTTTACTTGATCAGCTTCGGCAACAATGATCACTCCCCAAGTGGTGCCAACGTACAACTGAGAGCAATCTTCCTTTTCTAACAAATACAACGCACTAACTTGGCAAAAGCTAGCTACAAAAATTAACAATGCATGGGTTTAAAGAAAATTTTAAAATACAAAAACGTCTGAAAATAATAAATCTGCAATCTTACGAGTCAAACGCTCTTCGACGTTCATTGTGTACAAACTTTCTGAGCATGGCACAAGTTTAGAACAGTCCAATTTGGCAACGGTCTTCTTCGTCTCAGTTTCCCATTGATAAATAACACTGCCTTGAAAAAAAACCAAAAAAAAATTACAATGGCCAATGGTTCTTATAAATTAATGATCGAAATTTACTTGCCTGGAAACAAATAAGACCAAATGTAACGGCTGCTATGGCAGCTGGACACCAACTGGCTAGTTTCAGAGTCATAATCATCAGATGTTGTACGATGTGAAAATGATTCCACGTGAAATAAATTTCTGTTCTGCAATCTGTACACGGAAATATTACCTCCACTGCGTCCAGCCCAAAAATGATAAACACTGCAAGAAATGAATTATCAATTAAAAAAAAGATCATTAATAAAAAGCAAAATGCAATCAACGTACCCATCAGCTGTTGCTGAAGGAAAGAACGTTGAACAGAGGATGCTGCTGCCTTCTGTGCAACAGTCATGAACAGATTTTATGACTAGCGCTTCACTGGAATGTGGATCTGAGGAACAAAGAATCAACGTAGGTGGTGTGCAAACGGACAACACGACCAAATCCAATTTCTCAACGTAATGAACACGTTCAACCTGCACTTGGGAAACAACCCCATTCCATTCTGCTGGACGTTGGACACAATTAGCAATGCTAAACTTCATCACTTCGCTGTACATTTTTGTACTGAAAAAAAAACATATAAACTTAATTGGCTGGAATATATATATATATATCCGTTGTTATTACCAATATATTCGTATCATTCCGGTCAAATCAGCCACCCAAACGAAATCATTGACCAAACAAAGCGCAGCAACGAACGTGTCTTTGTCAATAGTAATATTCTAGAAAAGAATAGAAATAAATAAACAAATAAACTCATCTCTGTCCCTTTACTACTTTATATTCAAACCAACTGCCACCGTCCGAAGATAATATGGACACTTGACCGTCGGTGCGACAGATCCAAATTTCCCCCTCCAAAGCCATATTCTCATCCGCAACAGGAAAATTGTCATCTAGAAGAAAAATTTTCGAAAAATAAGAAAGCAAATAACAAACCGACACAAGTAAAAACAACTCACTTATAAAAGCTTCGCCTACAGTGAAATAAACTTCCGGATCGTTTAACGAAACCACATCGAGAAGATGACTGAATTCAGGTGCCGCTGTCAGTGATACCAACTGACTAGACGATGGTCGTTCTGAAGGCTGTTGTGACCAACACTTGATCATTAAATCCAAAAAATTGCACGGATATGCAATATCCTGAAATAACAGTCTCAGCTGCTGCGCAAGCGGCTTGCGTGAACACTTTTTACTTTAACCGATATGTTCGGACGTCCGCCGTCCAAGATGTATTCTTTGACTTGTTCCTGCCCTTCGAACGGCAATCGCAGCGTGTACAATTCATACAAGAACATGCCAAAAGAAAAGCAATCCACTTTGTCCGTGTACTCTTCTTCACCATTGTAACGCATAATTTCCGGTGCCATGAAACCTTCAGTTCCTCCAAAGCCTTTCATGTGACCGGCAGGCAACGCATTCCGGCTAATACCATAATCGCCCAGCTTTACCTTTTATAATCAAATTTTCAAAAGAAGAAAAAAAAGCTGAAATAAATAAATCAATTACTTCCACAGTAGTCAACAAACTGAACGGAGGGGGAAAGTGCCAAACGAGAACATTCTCCGATTTCAAATCTCTGTATATAACATGACTTCGGTGAAGGTATTCCAACGCTTTCGCAATCTACAACAAATGTTACAAGTAAGTATACAAGTATCGCTACTGCCTCTCGCATTTTAACTATAATAGGCAATCACAACCTGGAATGCGGTCTCTTGCAAAGATGTCCAATTGATTCGAGCACCTGAACGCCTGTAGTTCATCAACAAAGCGCCCAGCGAACCAAGAGGAGCAAGAACAAACGCAAGCGACAACGGCCGTGGACAGACTCCAACCAACGGTACAATGCAAGAATGTTTCAACTTCAACAAAATGTTCAACTCTTGCCGAGCCGTACAATAAGAACGACAAGCGTGTTGAACAGGATCACGTTTCCATTTCGACGATGCTGCCTTGAAAAATACAAATTTCAAACATTATTTCAAATTTTTCTTACTCCAATTTTGCCAACTTTGAAAGCAGCCAAAGCGCTAGCTTTCGCTCCAAAGCCAGGATCGACAGGATGCAATATTTTCAAAGCTACGTCTTTGCAGTCGTCATTATTCTAAAGTTTTTCTTTTTCATTAAATTTACCATTTTACACATTCCAACTTCGCCATTTTACCCATGAGTCAAGCAGCACTTACCCTCAAATTAGCGGTTGCTTTGAAAACAAAACCGAAAGCACCACGACCGAGCATTTTGCCTCTTTTCACTGTGGTCGGCACAATCAACTGACCATCGGACAAATCGAGAAAAACCTATACAACAAAACAGAATCCAACCATCCATATTAAAAATAGCAAGTAATTTTCAATACCGTATCTGGTGCCACTGTGCCCAGAGAAAGAGCGCCGTGCTTGAAACATTTGACAGTAGAAGCTTCGCTGGCGGCGTGAATACATTCTTCAACTGTAAAACAACAAACGCATTCCAACAGGGACTGTTGCTGATCTGTGGAAACGTTGTCATCATCATCATCATCCGGATGCTGTCGTGGTTTGCTTTTCTCTATCATTTGTTCAAATTCTTTCAAAGCAGCTGCAACACTACAACAAGGATCGATTGTAAGTGCACTGAAAAAAAAGAAGTATCACTTTCTGGGTTTTTTCTCTTACGTTGTCAATTCGCTGGTATTGGTGGAAAAATCCGCAGCGTCGGTGACGTTGCTAGATGATCGCTTCTTGTTCGGCAATACGGTCCAATCGTCGTCTTCCACCGATTGACCAGACAAATTCATACAACTCGACAGACAACAGGGACAAGGTACAAGACGTGTGACCAAGTACCGGCCTTCGGAAGTGTGTATGAAACGCGTGCCCAAACTCGGATACCAATCTTCGAGCAAAGTGTCCAAAATTTCCACCGTCAACGCCAGCAGACGAATGGCTGCTTTACGATTGGTCGCCAACGTGAATCTGGACTGCAAATAATTCGCCTCTTGACCGCTGGACGTTGGGACAATCTCGAAGCTGACGTGGGGAAAGTAGAGTTCCAGCACACTCGACTGGTCCGCGTTGACGACACTCCAAAACGTATCCTGCTTGTAACGCATCGACACGTCCCGATAGTCGACATCCCGCACTTGGGCCAGCGGCAAAAATTCCTTGACGCTGATCAACGTCACACCGAACACGTTCACCTCCAGACCCGTTTGCCAAAGGCGCCATTCGAGCTTGTTGTCAGCCAACACTGTACGCGACAGTTGTTCCACCAGAGGGAAATCTTCGGCCTGCGAAACGTGCAAATAATGATCGTTCAAAATGGCGGCAATTTTATCGTCGCCAATAATTCGAGTAATCAGACGTGACCAAAATCCAGACGGAAAATACAACATCACGTACAAACGTCGAATACTCTGCTGAACGTTTTCGTGAAACGCAACAACCTTATATTCAGATGAATCGCCGCCTTCAACATTATCAACAATAGACAAGTTGGCTTGCATGCTTGTCAAGCAGCTCTCGACAGTCGCTTGCGTGGACAAAATCGACCAATGATCATCTTTCTTGTCTTCAATTCTCGCACTGACTGGAACCTGAGAAAAAGAAGAGAAAAACCTCTTTCCTCTTCATCTCAAAATATTCACATTCATTATTCAACGCCGTTTCAATCGAAACAGACAACAAAATCACACACACACACACGATCAACACATTGAACAGATTGATTAACACCAGAAATCTTTTTTCAACAAAAAAAAAACTGTTCTCACTTTCACATTACAACCAGGGTAGCCAGCACGCAACTGATACTCATCAGGTAGCAGTGATGGAATGAGCAACGTTTTGTTATCCCAGGTTAGCGCAACTTCGAACTTTTGTAGCAAATTCAACGCATAACTGCGGATGTTGGCAACAGATAGACGCGTGGCTTTGAATAAAATTTTCAAATCGTCCACCTTCATTAAACCTCAAAAAAGGGGTTTAAAATGACCTTATCATTGAATTCCAAAAACTAAATAAATAAATAAAACACTACAACAAACATATAAGTATACCTCCTTTAGCAAATGGATTTATCTCACGAACGGTAATTACGTGCGCTAGCACGTCACACAACCACTGAGGATCCAAAAAGTACAAATCTTTCAACGTTGCATCATCGTAATGCAAAAGAACGCCTACAAAATGGCAAATATGTATATATATATCTACATAAAATTAATTAATGCCACTGGATGTAAAAGACAATAGAAAAAAAAATCAACGACCATTTTCATGAAGAAATACGACGGCTAAGTTGAGCTCATGAGTATCACGAAACGATCGACCGGTCTGCTTGAGCATCAACTCTTGAACACTGTTTCGAAATGTTTCCGCATTGATGACCGGCTCCCGTCCGGCTTGTTTCCGTTCTGCCGCCAGTTTGGTGACAATTTCCTCAAGAGCGACGTACGACGATGGAATACGCTGCTCAATCAGACGTTCCTTGGAGCCGGGGGTGCGCAATTCGTAAGCGGTGTGGTAGATCAACTCGCACAGCGTGCGAATCTGCTCTCTGGTCACGCAGGACACTGCTATCGAATCGACCACTCGAGGCAAGCCTCGCTTGTCCGGATCGCTGATGGAGATGAACCTTTCTCGAATTGTAGTTTGCAATTTGTCCAAATATTCGGCCGGAAAACGTTTGTGGTTGCTGCGAATGGCGTCCACGTGAGTGCCGACGATAATTACGGGAGAATTCGGCGCCCGTGCCTGCCAAGAATAAATAAATAAAGTAAATAAATAAATAAAGGCCAAGAATATACATTATTATTATATTCGATGAGCACCAAGTACGACAAATGCCAAATTGTCTATTTACCTGAATGTTGATCAACCATTGGGTAAATTCCGCAATCCCAGCTTCACCATCGCTCACCTTCCATACTACCAAATAGATGGACCTTTTCGACAAAAAATACTGATGCGTTGCGTAATATTCTCTCTGCAATGCATGATACAGTGAAAATTGAATAGAAGAAAATAGAAACATTAAATTATCACCTGACCACCAAAATCCCAAGTACGAAAAGTGATTGGAGGACGTTGGCGACCCTTTTGCCTTTTCGGCTGATAAGTCCATTCGTTCACGTCTACGCCAACGGTTGAAATGTTGATTCCGGACGCCGTTTTTGAACCAACTGTCTTGTTACCCATTCGTCTAGCCCATCCCTGAACAGGTATTAATTAAAAAATTAGCAAAAGAAAAGAAAAAACATCTTTGGAAAGAGAAAGAAAGAGAGAGAGAGAGATGGGGTCTACTACTACTTCTTGTGCTGGACGTCGTGGTCCGATTCCTTCAGCTCTGAGCTGTTCCAACAACGAAGTTTTGCCAATTCCTTGAACTCCAACAACCATGAGCTTCAGTCTGGAATATGTTTTCGAACTGCACAGGTAGACGGCAACAGAAAAAACAAACAAATAATATCATCAACAACATTTCAGCTTTTGCTGGCTGAATTCAGCTTACTCTTCCAAAACGGATTTCAAATAGCTGATGATGTCGATTGTTTTGCACTTTTTCGACTCGATCATGCTGCTGAACGGTTCGTCCAAGCCACAGCCGGTCAAATTCAAGTTCCACAATTTTCCAAGCAAACCCATTTCCGGTGGCAAGCAAGCAATTTGACGATTTTCCGATAAATTAAGCACCGCCAACGACTGCAATAATGCAATCGACACTGGCACATTAACAATCATATTTCGAGCCAAATCCAACGTTGAAACATTTGGAAACATCAACGCTAATCGTTTCTAAAAATTTCACTTCATTCCATTCAATTATCTACATAAACACTCTGCGTGTTGATGTAGGCTATTTATCACATACAACAAGATGAATACAACAACAACAACAACAGAATACCTCTTGCGTGTTAAGACCGGATAAATTCGATTCGAAGTTTTCTGCTTGCTTTTCATTGTCGTTATCTGGAAAAAATGTCACACTCTTCAGGCAATTATCAGCAAGCAGTAACGTTCTCAAATTAATCAAACGACAGTGCTGCCGGTGGGCACAGCAAACACCAGTAGCCAAAGGAGATCTATCACTGCTTCGTTCGTAAGTTCCAGCCGAAAGACGATGGTGCATCCTAGATACTGAATGTGAACGTCGACCTGCAATTTGTATTCTTCAAAATGCGTGTTAAAAATGGAAATAAAAAGCAAACGCAACAAATGAATTTAAAATCCAATCAAAAATCATCATCTCACTGTTAATTATTGGACTAGAATGCGGCGGTGGTCCTCTGGACGGGGAACGTGACTCGTGGCTCGTATCCAAACATCCCTTCCTCTTAACGGTGAACCAATGTTGGACGCGATTGTGGCTCACGTCCAAGTGTTTCAGTGTCGACGGATAGCAGTGTATCGGTCCCAGTTGTTGCAAAAAGTTGTGGGACAAATTGAGCCTGGTCAACGCAGGCGCCAAACAAGACAACGCTTGTGGTACTTGTTCGAACGCATTGCGAGCCAAATTCAACATGCTCAAGCTGAAGTTACGGTCGCCTTTGGTTGAACTGTCATCGGTCAGTTTCAACAATTCCGCCTGCTTTGGCCAAAGACTGTGCCGATTGAATTGTCGAATCGACACTGATTCGTCGGCAAATTCAACACTGACCGCGTCGACCACCGACACCGACGACGGACTTAAGGTGGTGGTCAAGTCGGAACTTTTCTGCTCACTGGAAAAGCTCATATCCGAATCTGACAAGCAACAATAATCACTAGTAGTGCTGCTGTTGTTCGCTGAACAGCAACAGCAGCAACAAGCAGCTAATGAAGAAGAAGAAGAAGAAGAAGTTGCGCACAACAATGACGACGATGAAGAATTTACAGTGTTGGCAGTTTTAGCTGGCAATGTGCGCAACTGATTGCCAGCCAAATTCAGCTCTTTCAGTGCAACACACTGCCACATATTGTTTGGCAGATGCTTCAGTTTGTTGTCGGCCAAATTCAACGTGACCAAATTGGGAAACGTGAACACAACAGACGGGACGGAATCGAGCAAATTTCGTTCCAAATAAAGATCCTCCAAGCTAACAGCAAAACTCTTATTCGAGGTGTCATTTTCAAGACCAAGCGACGTGATCTTGTTGTTCGATGCGTTCAAAATGCGCAACGACGGCAGCTGGAATAAGCACCTCGGCAAAGTGGACAGTGAATTTTTGGACACGTCGATGCGCGTTATGGCGGCGCTCAAACAAGCCGACAACAGCACGCCCGTCGGACTTGGCCTGCATCTGGGATTCAATTGCAACGCGGCACTGGCCAGCCAGTGGTCCTCGATCCGACCGAGATGCGATCCGTGCCAGTTGAGCATGACCGCTGTGGACGGGTAAAGAGCGCTCGGCGCTACCGGCTTGCCACGCCCAACTTGGAACATCCAGTCGACGTTCACCGCCTTCTTGTTTACCCGAAACTCCGGATCCGGAAATACCAATCGCGAAAGCAGCTTCGTCACCAGCGTGTCTCGATTCGACGACGCCAAACAATAAGCCAATACTTTGTTGTCGACATCAGTCGCCCCGACTTTGAGCAGCAAATCAACCATCGCTGTGTTCTCTTTGGAGCAGGCGAGCAACAGAGCACCGGCGGCGCCACTCAACTCTTCACCACTGTTGTCGAACAATTGCAAAGCGGTGCCGGAAATTGGTGCCTGCAAGTCGGCACCATGTTTCGCCAACAGCTTCACCAATTCCACATTGCCTTTCAGAACGGCCAAATGCAACGCCGTGTAACCGCTGGCGCATCTCAAGTCCGCTTGAACCGGCCGAAACTTTTTGAACTGCAATACATCCCCACTAGCCAGTGGGGCGGCGGTCGAGTTTTGCGACAACAACAACTGCTGTCCACTCAGTGGACGCGCGACCACGTGAAACTGCAACAAATATTCAACAAGCCCAGTGTAGCCGGCTTCCACTGCGATGAGCAACGCCGAACGATGACCATCATCCACGGCGTTCACGTCGAATGGCATTCTGTATTGCCATTCCGAATTCTCGACCATGTACGAATTCAGCACATATTTCGGATATGGATTTTCAAGTAGAATTTTCACCATTTCCAAATTGCCCACTTTTGCAGCAGTATGAATTGGCAAACATTTACCACTGGTGCTCATTTGCACCAACTCAGGGAAATGCTACAAAATAAATAAATATTGATAATGTGAAACAACAAATTCTAATAATCGATTTCGCAGCAACAACAACAACAACTCGATTCATTTCATACCTGATATTCATTGAATAAAAGTTAAATCATTCGTCATTTTAACTGAAACATGCCCAAGGCAACACAATTGTAAAAAACAAAAAGCACATTTTCCCACTAACTAAAGCTAAACAAACAAACAAGCAGTCCTGTATACTTGTGGCATATCTTTATTACATATACTCTCGTTTCATTTAGCTCATTATCATAAATTGCATTATTTACAAAGACAAATTATGAAAACAGCTAATTCTATTTTTTTGTTGAATTAAAATTCAAATTATCATCAAAAAGTTATCAATTCCACTTCATTTAAATTGTGCGCCAAAAAAGATTGTAAACTCAAAGCTCTTAACAATAATAATTATATCAGAATGCCGCTTAAAAATAATATTTAAAAAACTGACACTTACTTTAAGCAACAATTTGACTATATCTACATGATTAGCAGTGATTGCAATGTGCAATGGTGAATTGAACGAAGCAGCATTAACAATACCAACAGATCCAAATTTGATCAAAAGCTCAGCCACTCTTGTTAATCCAGCCTCGCACACTCTGCAAAATAGATCAATGAGACACAAAAAAAAAGAAAATCAATTCAAAAAAATCATTGACTGCAATTTTACTTGAACAAAAGATTCGATCCATCCAACAATGGTTCGTTCACTATACCGTAAATAAAATTGGACTCCGCTTCTTTGAGCAAAAATTCCGTTTCATTCAAATCGGCCTTCATACAAGCAACGTGCAATTCTAGATTGAACATTTGTAATTTAAAAGCAATAATTCGTCAAACTTTCCACAACTATAATTGCTCACTGTCTTGTAATTCCGTAATCTTTATTCGTCGCTTTTCTTGAATACAGAAAAAACAAATTTTGAAAATGTTCACGTTTTTGGTAAAAAAAAACATACCAATCTCATCCAATAAATAATTGGAAACTTCTTTAAAATTTTGCATCTGGGCGCATTGCAGTGGCGTATTTCCTTCAGAATCTCTGGCAAAAAGATCAGCACCATACTGAACTAATAAAATGCAAGTGTTCACGTCGTTTCCAGCGGCACTGAGATGCAGTGGAGTCTACAATCGTTTAATCACAATAAGAATATTATTTTTTTAAAAAAATATAATTAAAACCCGTCATACTTTACTACCACAAGTGACGTGCGTTGTTGCATTGACTTCACCTATGTAATTTGAAATTTCCATTCAATTATGATGCTGCAACGAAAACAAACAAACAAAACTCACTGCCTTCTTCAAGGAGCACTTTAACGCAAGAATTGCCGGGCACGCTCGAAGCAATATGCAAAAATGTTTGGCCAAATTCATTTTGCCAATGCACATAATGCTGAAAATCGGAACGCAAAAGTTCCCTCAACAAATCACCATTGCCATAGGACAGAGTCTGCAGTATAACGCTTATATCATCTTCAACTTTAGCATCGATCATTGCAATTCAACTTGAAAACTAATGATCATGGCTTTTCTTCAAAATTTGCAAAACGAAGCACAATTTCAATAATAAAAGCATACTACATGATGAACAAAGAGCAGCAATTTCACTAACGCAATAAATTTCACCTAAATTATTTTTCATAAAATACAAAGAAAATATTCAACAGTTTCTGAACAAAAGAAATTTCGGTAAGACACAGTATACTACAATACATATATAGAATAATCAAGATTAATTTTAAAGAATTCTAAAACTGCAATAAACATATGAAATAAATTTATTTACATTATATTTATAAATTAATTTTTAAAAATTAAGTAAAAACACCATCAAATATTTAATAATAGCTAAAACTATAAATTCTGAACAAGAAATTTGTTGAATGGAATTGAAAAATTACATTTATTTAAGTGGGCATATTGGAAAAATTTCTTTGTAACTTAAAATTCACTTTAAAATAACAACATTATAATTTCTGGTAAGATTATAAAATAAATGAAAATAAATTTGACACACGTTAGTCAGATGCATGCGCATGAAAAATAAAAGTACTTCACTACTTAGTAAAAAAAATAACTCAAGACTACACACATTCAATATTTTTCCATTTTATAAACCAAATTGTAAATTATTTTACATTAAAACTCGTTGCGTAATTAAACAATTTAATCGCATCAAGAAAAAAAGTGAAACCACTTTCTTGCCTTAATTCGATTATGAAATACAACACAAGTAGGAAAATTTTGAAATGAAATCATTAAATAAAATATTCTGTTATTTGATTTGTCATTATCTGATTTCAAATAATTAAGCTGCATAGTCGGCAAAATTTGGTAAATTTCATTTACGATCATCATTATCATTAATAAAAGTTTTATTACATATTTTATATTATATTACATATACAAATCAATAAATACAATTAATGCCGTAGACGAGTTTTGTTCTCTGCAAAATAATGCCCGAAACCTTAAAAACAGCGTGAAATGAAAAAATTCCTCTTCCTTTAGTGTTTAAATATGAATGTTTTTGAGAAAAAATTACAACAATAATACTTTCAGTTGAATCCATTTGGAACGGATGAACTGCTCATTTTAAAATTTAACTTTCGTGTTTTTAAAACCATTAGTGGAGTTTATTTTCCGTTTATAATGCAAGAATATTACTGAACATTATTACTTTAGATTATATTGTCATTATTTAAACGTCAGATGAAACAAAACACTCCATCTACCAAAAAAAACCGCCTCTATCGACTATGAATATAAAATTCAGGGAAGATAGTGAAAAATTTTACTGTTATAAAATATTAAATTTGTACAATGGAAATTTCAAAATACGAAGCACACTGGATTAGCAAGCTATTTATGTTTGTAAAATTGTTCGATTTTATTCAAATAAAGTTATATTTTGTTTCATTCGATGAGCATAATTTCATACTGTTATAATAATGGACCAGTAATGATTTGCCAATAATGATAATAACAAATAAATAACTTCAAAATTTTGCTATGCTTTTTTTCTGCTTTTGAACAAATCTCATTTTATGATGAAAGTTGAAAAGAAAACACGAATTCGCTTTAAAATCTTTTAAAAACGTAAGCAAACATTAATTGAAGCTTACTTTGTGCTTGGGTTTATTTTGCCTCAAGTTGACAATCTTGCAAATAGCAAACATTTGTTTAAATGAAAATTAGCTAATGCGTAAGCAAAAATTTAGCGACACATTTATAACATTCAAGTAAAATAACTTTTGATAACCTGGAAGAAGCATTTTTCATACATTCTAACGTTAACAATTTAGCATTACATTTTCACAAATTTACTTACGTTTGCTTTTTCATATCTGCTGCAAATTAGCTTGTATTCTTGGCATCCAAATCATATATATATATATATATATATATGTATAATACACAGATCCAATCAATTTTTGTCAAAATCATTTCCATTATAATACAATGATTATATATATATATATACATATATTAGTACTGTGCAAATTTTGGACAGCTTTTTTCTTCAAGAAATAGTAGCATAAAATTAAATCCACAAAAGAAAATTTTATTTTCAAACAAAAGATTGCGATAAAAACAAAACAAAAAGTTAAACATCAATCAGATATTTCAAAAAAAGAACATTATTTTTTACAGAAAAATTACAAATTTAATTACAGTATGAATGATTTGATCGAAAGTACAAAATTGCAGAACCGCAATCAAAATTGTGCGTGCAGTATTTTTTTAATACAATTTTTATTAAAAAATAAAAATAATGATAATAATATAAAATTTATTTAAAAAAAAGAATTTCATCACAATTTAACGATAAGAAAAAGCATACACAAATATTATCTTGATTGAAAGGAATAAAACAACTTTTTCAAGTCTTTTTTTCAATTGCTGATTAAGAATGATAAGAAAGGACAAACTACAGAATTTAATTTATGAAAGAATTTCCAATGACGCTGTTCGTCAATGTGTGGGTGTCGATGATGTGCATTTGTCGACGACGAAGTGATTGAAGTGATCAATCAAACAGTATATAATAAAATGGGAAATTTTGGTGGGCCAAATTTTTAATAATGATGAAGTCAATTGATCGATCATTTTGGCTGCAGTTTTTATTCGAAATCAATTGCCGTTCAAAACAACTGCTCTCTTCAATGGGATTTATGATAGATGGGCGTATCAGGGGTAAATTGTGTCTTCAAATTTTCCACCACAATATTCGTCCACAAGAGCTGTCTGCAACCGACCGGCCAGAAAGCAGCTGTTTCGAAATTGTTCACGGAGCAAAATGTTCGACAATTGGCTGAATATGAAGTTCCATCACAGAACTGCAAAGCTGAATCTCAAGGCTGCGAGCAGGATTTTTCAAAACATGTGTTCAAGCTTTAAAATTAATTTCAATTGTTCAAAGAAATTTTTATCACTGTGACATGTGTTGTTGGCGGTTTGCGTTCACAATGAGTCATCATCTTTGGTCGGCTATAAATTCGCCGTTCAACGTTTCGAAAATCATTTTGAAAAACAATTCTCGCCTGATGGCATCGCTGCTAATTCTAGCTGTTTTGCTTCCTGCCGTTGTCTTTTGCGTGAGTGTCATTTTCTTCAACATAAAATATACACAAATAAATATTATTAATTAAATTAATATTATTTTTGTTTTGTAAATTCATTTATTCAAATAATACCAAGAAACATAATGCTACTCGAATCGAGGAGTTATTGCAGCGTTGGACAGTTAGCAGTTGTGGATGAAAGCTTTGTCATTTTCAGGATTTCGACAAAAATCGTCAATACTTCATCAGATTGTGCCAGTCGGATTCCAATGTAAGAGCTACATACGAGGAATTGCATGCTCTTGAAGATTTTTCCGCAGTATCCGACGAAACAATGGACGCTTTAGTGAAACACGGCACTGCGTTGTATATGTGCAAAGATCGAAAACAAATGTATAAATTTTGATCATTGACTATCTTTTCTTTTCCATTTCAAGCTTTTCACTTGCTAATTTCAATTTCAGGGAAAAGCTAAATCACATGCCAAGAGTTGCTGGTGGTGGACAGAAAACTTTTCGATCCATGTCATTCGTGGTAATGATCTGTTGGAATATTTGAAAATAAATTTTCATAACTGACAGATTTGAAAAAAGAAACAGAGAAATACGCATTAAGAGAAAACAGTTTCAAGTATTACTTTTCTAGTCCCCAAGTACAAGAGCGGAAATGGTACGCCAGTGTGTCAATGAACCACTGCTGAGAGTTCTGTTCGAAGCAATGAGAGCTTCAGACAAGCCGAATATTCCATACGACGAACGTCTGCGTGCAATTTTTACTTGGACATCTGCTTTGGACATCTGTATGCAACAAAAAGAAGAGTAAGATTGAATATACTATTTACATTTCCTTTTACTCTTTTTATTTATACTATCATATTCAGAGAAATAGAAGTATGAATAATATTCGCCACAAGATAAAGAAAATCAGTCCTATTTAAATTGCCATAGAGTTACAATGCATATTACTATAAAATCGCTGCTCATTAATTACTATTATATCTTTAATATTACGATAATTATATTTGCTATTCTTATCGACTTTATCAGCATAATTTGATAAAATAGTTGAATGTTTGGGTTATTTTTACAATAAAATCACTACATATTAATTTATTGCAAACTGTTTCCTACTTTATTTCAAATAAAAATATTAATCACGAATGCAGCTGAAAAATATTACACACATATATTATAAATAAATGAAAATTTCGATATTATAATTACAGTAGATTATAACAAACGCAAATACAATGCAATGAAAATTGAATTCAACAAATTTTAAATAAATTCTACAAATACAGTAAAAAAATAAGAGTTTGATAACTATTTGATGAACTCTCACGCACAGTTATTTAAATAATGACATCGGAAAAACTTCTCCAAAATAAAATTATCCAAAACTTACCATTATTAAATTTTCGTTAAAAACCACTGCAATGATAATATTTTAAAAAAAGTTTAATTCCGAAATTATTTGCAAATAATATATTCGAGATATTGAAATATATTTTCAAAACAGAAATGCACAATGAAAATCGTTTTATAAAAGCACTACACAGTTTAACGTATAGCACGTCATTATCTATTTATTTTTATCCAGCCATTTATTATTTTTTATTTATGCATATTTATAGCAGTTGATGTTAAAAATACAGCATCAGTTTCCACTAACATTTGCTAATGCAAGATAAATGTGGCAAAAATTGCATTGCAACAAAATTAATAGTATGCATCATTGCAAACAACTGCAGTTTTGGACTGATAATTATTCAACAGCAGATGAGCACATCTGGCCAATTTATCTTTTATATTATATATAAATAGAACTTGATTTTACAATTTATGGATTTCTTATTTTCACTGTCACTTAGAAACAATGCAATTCTACAACAGTAATTCGTTATTGAAACAAACTGTGATCATATTCAGTCAACGAAACAATACCAAATTTCTAACTCTTCAGTGTTAAAAAAATTAGAATTATTCTTAAATTATGAAAATTATTCTCTTGTATTTTATACAGCATGTGGATAATTTTTAGCTAGATGAAAGTGCTATTTTCTACAATTAAATGTTATAAAGCAAATTTAGTTCTCAGCAAACAATAATTTTCAAGCTTTCACTGCAACTAAAATATATAAATAAAAGTAATACGTTAATCAACAAGAAAACAACGCAGTACATAAATGTATTTATTACTAATTTAAAAATTCTTATAATCGCTATTAAATTTAAATCCATCATTGAAATTATCAAACTTATTTGTTAATTGCAGAAACTTCTTACCATTACTATCATTAACTAGTTTTGGATCAGACATTTTTCCATTTCTATTTTTATTCTATTTCAAAGTTTCATTTATTAAACATTCTTCATTATTATTTTCATCGACTCAGCTCTAAATATTGCCGGCTGCTTTGAAGCTAAATTACATACATTTCCAAGTAAAAGGTACTGAACATGACAACTTTACCCAACAACGATACTATACAGTAAAAGAAAAAGTATTTTCATTATGAATGAAAAAAGCACTTTCAGTGCCAGATCTAATAGTAAAATTCATAAAAACAAACCGTATATGCATCGGATGTGAAATTACATATCAATCGATTCGACGCTTTAATCCGTATTTTCATCAGTTCTATGAATGTTCGTTCATTCATTCATTAAAATGACTTTTCAAAAGAACAACTTTTTTCAGCTTTTCATTTGACACATTTGCATTTGTCGGCACCGTCAAACCGCGTCTTTCTTGCAATATTTCTATAAAGGGAAACAAAACTAAGCAGTAACAACAACACAACATTATTCAATTACCTCATTTATACTATTGAACGGTAATACATAGATTGCATTTATAAGTAATGAATTGTGCTTGGGTTTAGACGCATTTTTAATTTCGTAAAAACACAAAGTTGTTTTTAAAATATTTTAAATAAATTATTTTTTAAAATTATAAGTTTTCCATTGCAACTAATTCATACTGTAAAACAATAGTAAAATGCAGGTAATATAGTCCGCGATAATGTTCAGAATATTTCATTTTCCGCGTGAATTGTGGATTAAAAATGATTACTAGTTACTTCAATCTTTCATTTTCTCATTTTCATTCAAATTATGTGGACGTGGTCTAACATGCAATTTTCACAGGCGATTTGGAGAATCGGAGAAAGAATAAAACTTTTAATTCCGATAAAAATGTTGAATTGTATAAATTTCATTAAAAATTGTATCTGAATTCAGAATTTTCCCCAATTAATGAAAATGAAGAAATTTCACTTCCTAAAACACGAAATCTGAATGAATAATTAGATCCACTTGAAAATTTTCCATTTCAATGTGATTTGTTCAATGAAAACCACCAACACGCTACTGTTGAAAATAAAAATCAAAATTAAGAAAATAATTAACTGAAATATAAACCGGAAGGCGAGAATTATTGCATTTTTCGTCTAAGCATGTCTTCCAAAGAGACGGCATCTTTAGCAAACCGACGTATACCGTCGGCCAGTTTGTCGCAAGCCATAGCGTCTTCATTCATTTCCCAGCGGAAACGACACTCGTCGACTTCTACCACCGGTAAAGACGCCAGTCGAGCATTAGCAGGATCGAGGTAAACGTGTAATTGCTCTCTATCGGCTGCCAACTGGTCGAGCAATGTCGGGCTGATTGTTAACAAATCACAGCCGCACAGACCTTTAATTTGATTGACATTTCTGAACGACGCACCCATCACCTGCGTACTATAGTTGTGGCATTTGTAATAATTGTAGATTTTTGTCACATTTTGCACGCCTGGATCGTCGAGCATGCCATATTGAGCATTGCCGGAGTGCTTTTGCAGATGCCAGTCAAGTATACGGCCCACGAAGGGTGAAATCAACGTGGCACCGGCGTCGGCACACGCGACAGCTTGGTAGAAGTTGAACAAGAGAGTCATGTTGCAGTGAATTCCGTCGTGACGTTCGAGCTCACTGGCCGCTTGCACGCCTTCCCAAGTCGAGGCCAGTTTGATCAGAACGCGTTCCTTTGGCACGCCTTCTTCTTCGTACATGGAAATGAGTCGTCGGGCTCGTTGGAGCTGGCCCACTCGGTCAAAAGACAAGCGCGCGTCCACTTCTGTCGACACCCTGCCAGGGATGATGTTCAAAATTTCCACGCCGAACAGAACGAACAGCTTATCCATGGCCAGAGTCAGACGGTCCTTGACGTTTTCAGCACGACATTTACCATACTGGACAGCCGAGTCGAGCAGGCTGGCATATTTGGGCACCGACGACGCTTGGAGCAGCAGCGACGGGTTGGTGGTGGCGTCAGTCGGCTTATACTGGCCAATGCTTTCAAAATCTCCCGTATCGGCGACAACCACCGTATGCATCTTCAACTGTTCCAAGGCGGACATTGTTTTCGACTCTGACAACGACGACAACTGAAACTGTATAACGAAAACAGAAACTGAGAAGAGAAGCTTTTGTCACTTTAGAAACGCCCAACGATCACTACTACTGCTACTGCTACTACTACGAAAGAGCAGAAATAAGAGCGAATTATTTCCGTAAACCTGGACCGGAAAATGGCAATGACTGATGTACATCGATAAACGTACAGCACGTACAATCACTGCACAGCCGATGGCACTTTACAACGTAGATGTCAACTCTGAATGTGCCAAAATCAACAACACCGGAAAAGGCAAACGAACTTCTTGGAATATTGTCGAAAACAATAAGAAACAATTCTGACAGCTTGAAACAGAAAATTACAAACTTATTAAAAGCAACTGGTCAATATAAACTGCAAAAACTCATTCCACATGAACACACAACTAGAAAAACAAATCAACCTAAAATGCTCTCGGCGATGATAAAAAAAACAAGCTAATGACAGTTTAAAACTGGAAAAGGTTTTTCTTAAATTAATTATCACTTGAAATGATGAACTGCGACAAAATTCGTTCAAAACTTCATACATTATCAGTCACAATAACCCTTTTTAGTAATTCATCAAGCATACAATATTGCCAAAAAATATATACACCTAAAATTGAGAAACAAATTCAAAATTTCTCTTTCATTCCCTACTAAGCTTTCAAATCCAATTCCAATTTTACTATTCAATCATTTATTTAGGAATTTATTTCTTCAACATGCTTGCAACAAACAAAACTACATATATATGCAAAATTTTAAATAAATTTTTCTATGGAATTGATAATTTGAAAATAAAATTTCAACCTCAACATTAATAAAAATACTTTGCAATTCTAACCAGCTGTGAGAATTATTACAGTATATTTTGCACTAAAGTACAAATAAAATGATTTTACTTCAGTTGAAAAATTAAAGTTCTAAAGCAACGCCACATTCTCCAGAAGCCATAATTAATTAAAATAAAGCAAAGCAAATGCGTATTTTTATGTGTAATTTAAAAAAATATTTTAGTTTTGCATGTTGAAACAAATAGAAATAAATAAATGAATACTGTAGTGCTTTCTTTCAGTTTTTTAATTTTTAAAGTTAAAATATTAGAATTGCCTTATTCATTTACAGCAAACTGCTTCGTATTAGATAGTTTTAAAAAAATTTGATAGCTGTGAAATAAAAAAACGGTGCACTGATAATGACTATTTTTCAAAATGCAAATTTAAAATTATACTATTCACCACAGTTATTTATTTGCTCAGTTTTATTATTAATCATTAATTTACTAATTATTTAAAAAATAAAAACCATATAATACATGTGTTTCTAAAACAAATTGAACTACATTTTATTAACTAATTAAATCTTTAAGAACTTTTTTGTTTTAGTAAGTCCTTTACAAACACGAACTATTTCCCTTGCAATTCAAAGAATCAAAAATTTTTTACTAGCAAAAAATTTAAGTGTTTTTTAGCAGTGACCAAAAGAAGATGATTGCTTTTATACTCAATCAATAATATTTACATATGTTTCCAATTTTAAATTACATGGAATGAAAACGTTACTGTGATTCATGCTTTTATTCCCCTTTTCGTGTTGATTATGCTTCATCCTCAAACTTGTTTTATATGCTTCGTCTTTATTATAAAAATCTAAAATGACTGCTTGTGTGATGCTAAAAATATTAATTACAATTTTTGCAAATAACTCCATATCAATAAATCTACACTTTAATTTTGACTGAAATAAAGTTAAGTATGCAATTTGATACAACGAGCTCAAAGTATAATTTTGTTTATTATTTTAATTGAATTTTAGGCCGTGTAAATGTTATAAAAGCTAAACTATTTTGGATGAAAAATGAACAACTGCTTCTATAATATATTTATTGGGGTTGAAATTACCAAGTATAAAATTTACTTTATTTAACCATTTTCCAGTGGAATAAATGACTCTTAGGGGATTTGTCTTCGGTGAGCTATTCAAAAAATTTTATGATAAAATTGCATTTTAGAATGGCAGCACAGCAATTGTTTACAAATAAAACAATGGAATTGAATTAAGCAATGCTAATTTAGCATGTTTGAAAAGATAGAACAGTTTTTATTGTAAGTTTCACTTTTGAGCTATGAAACCAAACAAACATTCTGACACGCCGTAAACCACCATTATCATATCATTTTGGCAGCTGGCTGATAAGCAGATATTGACATGCTTTGATGACTGCTGAAATCTGTTAGTAAACGCAAAATGTTTTTGAATTAGTGTTAGTTCACCATCATAAGCTAAGTTTTATGTGATGAAACAAAAATTAGTAAGCATGATTTCTCATTTGTCTAAAGCAACAAAATGTTTGTCCAACTCATATTCCTGTTAAGTTAATCATGAGAATGTAAAAACTTCACAATGGTACGTAACAAAATTTTTAGTTTTACGATTTTCTTCAATGAAAATTCTTTTTTATCATTTGTTTTCTTAATTCATTTATCAGTTTCAGCAGAAATGTCAATTCACTTATCATAATGACATCAGTTAAATTTAGAAAGTTCTCATGGGTACTCATGGTTACCATTTCAGTTTCAGAATAACACTTAATACGCTGATCCTGTGCATATAAGTCATATTATCGTGTGCATAAAAGCGAAATTAAAGCGTTTGTCACTATATAGATTCTGCGGTTAAATACATAATGAATTACTTTTAAGCAGGTGTGCAATTCATCGCTTAAAGAAACATTTTATCTAAAAAAAATTTATAGCTGTACTAAAAGCACCACCTTTAATCTTTACAACTGAAATAATTTTCTTTTAATATTACATTAATGTAACTGATTACCTCAATCTTGAAGGTTCATTTTAATTTAGAATGAATTTGTGCTACTGCTTTCAAACAATTGACTTCATTTTTTGACTGGTTAAAATTGATGCTCATATAATTCACTTACATGTTCATTTGTTTTATTTCATTTCATCAGCTATTTATAAAAATAGTTTGACAGCTTGGAAAATCATGAAAGTAATGTACAGTGCATTTAAACTTCATGAAAAATCATAAGATAGTATATAAAAAAGCAAATAAACGCTTACTTTCCACATGGATAGCCATTACATAAAATTAAAATTAGTTAGAGGTCATGGAGGCAACAATAAATTGCCATCAAACTGATTTTCTATGCCACGCAATAAATGTTCATGTACTGCTCTCGCAATCGCCTGACGATGTTCACATTCCCGAAATGCGATATCAGAGGTAAACGCATGGACTTGCTGTGCAAATTGATACATGCTACTGACTTGACAGTAACTTACTTGTACTCCTTCGAAAATTGCTCTGCACGCTAGATCATATTCCTGTCGACTCAATAAAGCTTCAGCTCGATAAAGCGTTGGATAGTCCTTTTCAGTTATCATCTCTGAAGCATTCTGAACTTGATTCGCTCGAAAGTGGTTCAATTCAGCAAAATATTCTTCTACTCCAACAATAATGACAAATATATTTCGAACAATTGCATGGCACTGCATTGCTGTTTGCTTGATATTATGAATTACTCTGTATAAATTCGACCTTCCAACCAAACGAAAATCATTTGAACATGAGCTGATTGTATTGTAAGCAAGCTGCACAAATTTTTCAGCGGGTAAGCACAATATTATCTCATGATGAAAAATCGCTCTGTGATGAGCACCCAATTTACCATATGAAAATCCTATCACATTTTCCATAAACATTTGATGTTCTAAAATTAGTGGAGGGTCTGTTTCCATACGTATGTTTTGGAATAACCGTGGTACAGTTTGCTCCAAAATTGGCACGATGAATTGGTAAAATTCATTTCTTCTATCAATCAAAATAGTCACAGTACGCCAAATGCTTTCAACGGGATCCGTAAGTTGCAATACCACAGAGGTAAATTCAGGTACATCAGATCTATTCATTTGTTGAAGCAGTGGCAAACCTTCATGAAATCCTCTTGGTCGCACAGTCATATTATTTTCAGCATTATTGTCACCCATTCTTAACATTTAAATCATATACCTGTAATAATAAGATTTTATTAAATAGATATCAATATTGAGAAAGTGATACACAATATGAAGAAATCATGAAATAACTGACGTTTGCAAAACAACTTGCTACACATGGCACATTAGACAACTTACAGTATGTTATATTAAAGTACAATTAATGTTTTTGTACTTGCATTATAATAAAATCTGCAGATTAAAAAATATAATTTTATGTTAAAATTTCCATTTAAGTAATTTCAGCGTGGAATATTATCTCTAACGCTTATATTTACATTTCAGCGCTTAAAAGTAATTAAAATGTATTTTATATATAACTATATATGACAAAACAAATATTGTAAAAAAATTATAGAAAACCAATGGCCTTATCTTCATTTTATTTTTCATGAAATTGTTACAATTTTTACAGAAAATGAAGACAACAAAACTCATATAAACTCGGGAGTAATAGACTGCAAATTGTTCTTCAGAATTACACTGGCTTCAAGATACACAATATAGTTGCGTAATATCACTGTTTATGACTCATCAGTAATGCTGAACGATGAGTTAATTCTTGTTTTTTTACTAGGTCGGTACAATCGACAATTCCATGCAGCAGCCATTATTAGTTTTAGGTTATTTAGCAATTACTTTCCTGTACTCATTTGCTTATGTGATTTCTCCTTTAATCATCTCCTTATTTTAAAATTACAATACAACACTTGAACTGTTATCATGAAAAACGAAGAATCTTGCTGAGAGCTTCTATTCTTAAACCATTAAAATTGATGAGTACTTCGAGATTAACTTCACGTTTTATATTCCACCACAAAAACCATTTAAGGGATCATCATGCGTGAAGCAGCTGCTTGATGATAATGAATTGCACTTTTCAGCATCTAGTATTTATAAGAGTCTTGTAAAGTGTGTAGTACTACGCTTATTAAAAAACAGAAAAGAAAAAAAGAAGCAATTGTTTTATTTGCAAGAAGTAGCTACTTGCAAGTGGGAAGTAGAGATGAAACTTTAGAGTTTACAGAAGATAGATTTTATTACATTACCAATCTCAAAGTATGTCATTCAAGTTGCAGTGAACTGTATTTCAATTCTCAAAAAAATCATTCATTGCAGTATTTAATGAATTCTCAATGGTTTTATTTCCAACTTATGAGATCATATATTTAAGGAATTTACATTATCTTATATTAAAGTTAAGTAAACGCAAAGAATTAATTCAGTGGAATAGGAAATACGGTGCTGAAACAAATAAAATCATTGGAAGGGATGCGCTTTATTTCTCAATTAAACCTATATAACATTTTATCAATGAAAATTACAAATTACTGCTAATCTTTTGGAATAACCACAACACTAATCTGTGTTTTAAAGATGATCCTAAACGGTTGAATTCAAAATATGATCACCTTGCAAGTGATGTAAATCCATTGCAGTATTCGCTAAATCTTCTGGAGGATTCCTTATTCAAAATACTGGTCGGTGAACACAGAAATTATTATGCTCTATTCTTTAATGTTATTTATAATTAAATGTATTTCATTATCATTCAAGTATAAAAATATCTCACTTTTACCCATTAAGAGTGGAAAATATAATTTAATTATTTAAAACAAATTAGTCAAGATTCAGATATAAGTTTTCAGAAAGTTATACAAAATATTTAAAAAACCAAAATGATAACATCAAATATAAATAAATGCACAGTCCACTTCATGAAAAATTACAGTTAGAAACACTAAAGTAGAAATAAAATTTTCGTACTTGCAGTCAAAATTTATATTAACAAATTATAATTAAATAGTTAATATAAATCCACAAACTAAAATGCACGCAATATGAATATAAAATGCAATTCTCAGTTTCAAACTAAACACTTCAGCAGGTAGCACTTGGTATCATAAGAAAAATTATGTGTAAGAGTACAAGTTGACTCAACCAGCTTAGACATTTAATTCACTGATTGGGCAGTGTTGATTGGTCAGACTTTAGTATCAAACATAACGACTGCTGCTGCTGCCCTATTTTCAACATTTTCGCTTCACATCTGCTGTCAATATGCGCTTGCACACTTGTTCGTGCGCTGCTTGATCAAATCATGTCAAACTCATTTCATGAAAAATGTGGGGTTACTTTAAGCATTGTAATAATTCAAAGATTGCCTCTGCTTGCATTTTATACATTTAAGTTGCAGGTTTAATATTCTAAGCAAAGCATAATCTTAATTGCCTTTCAAATGAACACTGTTGTACACGATTACAAAATAATGTACGCTAGTACAGCTAGTACAGTATATGCACACTATTAGTACAGCTGTTTACTATTATTTAAAGGCTTTTTTGCATATTATGATCATTTAAACTTTATTCCTAACATGACTTTCAGTTGTCATTCAGTGAAACATATCCACACCTAACTGCAATTAATAATTATAAAAAAAATAAAAAGTTTCTTTTCTGCATTATTTCATTTCATTTATTATTATAAAGCTTATAAAAACATGAGTGCCACTTGGATGGCAAGCTGCAATTCAATATAGCTGATTGATGAATATGCATAAAATTAAAAGTTGAAAAATGATATTTCTTTTATTTCATTTTCAACATCAGACAGAAATATTTGCAGATAATTATAAACAGAATACACTGCAGAAAATTCACAAAAAGCAACAAATAAAAAACAGAAACCCAAATGGCTAATTACTGACCAAACGCAGCACAGCATATTAGAAAACAGCCAATCAGAAAAATTAGGTCGATCTTTAGAGGAAACAATAAGAGTAAACCGCATATCAAAGAATCATAATTCACTATTAAAGCGTCGCAACGCTATCTTCAACTAACTGATGATTGCTTTTACATCTCAATATCTCATTAATATATAAATACATAAACATGAACAATTACTGACGGTAGTACTGTAAATAGAATGGTATGACTTTCTGTCAAATTATCAAACACCAATAATACCCAAATTACAGTTTCCACCGCTCAATTCTATGCTCAACACATTTCACTCCGCTGCTACAGATAAATTTTTGTATCTCACAAAACTAACAAAAAGTCGCTACTCACTCATTATACCTGACAATCAGAAATTAAAGTTCACTGTAGTTTAATTCAATTTAAACAAAATTCACTTTAAAATGTGCCATATATTTCAAACAGCATTAAACACAGTCGATTCAGTTTAGTCTTTGCAGTTAAAGCGAGTAGTGGTTAAGAAACGTTTTACAAACAACTGTAAAAAAATGGAAAAAAATGTAAGATATTCAAACTATCACAGGTAATTTATAACATTACACTTAAATTTGTTATTCTAATGTAGACAGCAGAAAGTGTCGATGAATTGAACAAAAAGTCGATGAATCAAATGGCTTGCGCCGACATGAAGCATGAGACTAATAAAGGTAAATCGAAAAATAAAACCATGTTGGGAGGCAGTTCAAATATACAAATGGAAAGTTTCATACTACAGAAACGTTTTTGAATAACCTTCTTTGCTGGTTTTAGGTAGTGAAATTGAAGAAAATGATTATGATGCGCAGGGCGCATTGAAGGAGGTTTTGCCGAATGAAGAACAAAACTTTGATAAGGAAGAAGGTATTGAAGAAGCGTCGTTGATCATAGCGGTTGATGTAGATTCGAAAAATATTAACGAATCAGATGCAGTTTCAGGTGAACAGAGACATGTGGAAATGGCAAATTCGATCGAAGAATCTGCTTCTCTACTGGGGTCGTCGATCACTGCAGACGGCATGAGTTCCACAAGTGACGTAGACTCTAACAGTAATTCAGGGGATGTTGGAATTGTGGAAAATGAACATTTGGACAGGGAGAAACGTCTTGGGCCGTTAAAGTTCGTTGACGAAGACAGTGAAAGTTTAAAAGGAGAGGAAGTGAGGAAAGCTTCGCAAGAAGTTGCAATTATTGAAGCAGAAGAAGTTTTCGAAAAAGCATCTTGGAGCATTGATATTAGTGAAAATTCGACTTCAAATTCAGTGATCGATGATAGTGTTCCGACATATTCACAAAATTTTGGAATTTCAATATGTGAATATTTGAGCGGTAACAGTCAAATCAGGGAAAACTCGTTCCTCGATTTTGGAAGTCAAACTGCAGAAAGCAGTGAAGATGCGACTACCGCTTCAGAGTGGATTCTAATTGAAGAAAAAGCTTCAGAAGGTGATGAAGACGGCAAGCATGATTCTACAGATGTTCGAACGGTTGAAGCGCAATATGTTCAAGAAATGAAAGTTTCTGAAGAGGCGACAACAATGATTGCAAATTGCCAAAATGAGAAAAGTGCCAAAAAAGCGAACGCGGCTTCAGAGAAACTTGGGATTGCTGAAGAAAATGCTTCTGACAATCCAAATGTACTTGTTAGAAATTTGTGGCTCATTTATATTTTACTCAGCTATGCGATCAACTATGCATTTGTGGTGATTATTTTCTTTCTCTGTCTGCGTATTATGAATGACTGGTTGACTTTTCTCATGTTTTCCATGAACATATTATTATGGTTGAACGAAGACTTGCATTTTCAGAAATAGTGCTATTCTCTCAATGTTACTGAATTTGAACTAATCACCGATTAGTTCAATGATCAATCATCATTTTTATATTTTCGTAAAATTAATATTCATTTGAAATATACTGTATTTTTGAACTTGATTAATTTTGTTCCATTTCCTTTTGTAAATTTTTGCCCATTGTTATCTCAATTGATTTTCATTATATCATTGTTATATACTCATTTTTAATTTATACATGAATGTGTTTTGTAAAAATATGATTGAGTAGAATTTCAATTTAGTTTGGATTTTCTATTAATTATCTGCACCAAATTAAAGTTGATATAATTATGATTGTATAATAAATAAATTCACATTAAGCGTTGTCGTTTGTCAGCAGTGCATCGTGGGAAACAATAGAAAGTTTTTCCACTTTAGTATATTATTTATATCTAAACTGAAGTAGAATATGATGCAATTGATTTTCACTCATAGAAAATGAAACAGATAAGAATAGCAGGTTGCACTAATAGCAATTTATTATGATTTCTTTTTGATTTCGTTTAAGAAAACACGCTTAGATATTGCTTTCTTTTTGTGAAGTTCTGTACAATGTGTTTACCAATAAATAAGGCACATCACCTGCCTTGAGATGTAACCGATTTTCCAGGGTATCAGTTCAGTCTACTATTCCCGGCAAATTCTCAAACACCAGTAGTACCCAAAATGAAGTTTCTACCGCTCAACTCCCTGCTCAACACATTTCACTCCTCTGCTACAGATAAATTTTTGCATCACACCAAACTAACAAAAAATTTATCTTTTCAATCAAGATATCCTGCAAAAAAATACGTTTTTCACTTTAGTTCAGTACTTCAAATTAGTTGTTGAAAAAAATCTAAATTTAGAAAACATAACTAAAAAGTTTTTTGAATTAAAAGATATTTTTAAACAACATATTTGTATTAAATGAAAACAAATTGTAGACATAATTTTGTCAAAATTTCAGTATATTCATAAATGATATTGAGACAAATTTTCACTTTAAAATAAGTACAATCGCTATTCACTTTTTATACCTGACAATCAGAAATTAAAGTTCACTGTAGTTTAATTCAATTTAAACAAAATTCACTTTAAAATGTGCCATATATTTCAAACAGCATTAAACACAGTCGATTCAGTTTAGTCTTTGCAGTTAAAGCGAGTAGTGGTTAAGAAACGTTTTACAAACAACTGTAAAAAAATGGAAAAAAATGTAAGATATTCAAACTATCACAGGTAATTTATAACATTACACTTAAATTTGTTATTCTAATGTAGACAGCAGAAAGTGTCGATGAATTGAACAAAAAGTCGATGAATCAAATGGCTTGCGCCGACATGAAGCATGAGACTAATAAAGGTAAATCGAAAAATAAAACCATGTTGGGAGGCAGTTCAAATATACAAATGGAAAGTTTCATACTACAGAAACGTTTTTGAATAACCTTCTTTGCTGGTTTTAGGTAGTGAAATTGAAGAAAATGATTATGATGCGCAGGGCGCATTGAAGGAGGTTTTGCCGAATGAAGAACAAAACTTTGATAAGGAAGAAGGTATTGAAGAAGCGTCGTTGATCATAGCGGTTGATGTAGATTCGAAAAATATTAACGAATCAGATGCAGTTTCAGGTGAACAGAGACATGTGGAAATGGCAAATTCGATCGAAGAATCTGCTTCTCTACTGGGGTCGTCGATCACTGCAGACGGCATGAGTTCCACAAGTGACGTAGACTCTAACAGTAATTCAGGGGATGTTGGAATTGTGGAAAATGAACATTTGGACAGGGAGAAACGTCTTGGGCCGTTAAAGTTCGTTGACGAAGACAGTGAAAGTTTAAAAGGAGAGGAAGTGAGGAAAGCTTCGCAAGAAGTTGCAATTATTGAAGCAGAAGAAGTTTTCGAAAAAGCATCTTGGAGCATTGATATTAGTGAAAATTCGACTTCAAATTCAGTGA
>NW_003526945.1:1973845-1975204 GCF_000181795.1 Trichinella spiralis | reverse complement strand
ATTCTATCATTGTTATATACTCATTTTTAATTTATACATGAATGTGTTTTGTAAAAAAATATGATTGAGTAGAATTTCAATTTAGTTTGGATTTTCTATTAAATTATCTGCACCAAATTAAAGTTGATATAATTATGATTGTATAATAAATAAATTCACATTAAGCGTTGTCGTTTGTCAGCAGTGCATCGTGGGAAACAATAGAAAGTTTTTCCACTTTAGTATATTATTTATATCTAAACTGAAGTAGAATATGATGCAATTGATTTTCACTCATAGAAAATGAAACAGATAAGAATAGCAGGTTGCACTAATAGCAATTTATTATGATTTCTTTTTGATTTCGTTTAAGAAAACACGCTTAGATATTGCTTTCTTTTTGTGAAGTTCTGTACAATGTGTTTACCAATAAATAAGGCACATCACCTGCCTTGAGATGTAACCGATTTTCCAGGGTATCAGTTCAGTCTACTATTCCCGGCAAATTCTCAAACACCAGTAGTACCCAAAATGAAGTTTCTACCGCTCAACTCCCTGCTCAACACATTTCACTCCTCTGCTACAGATAAATTTTTGCATCACACCAAACTAACAAAAAATTTATCTTTTCAATCAAGATATCCTGCAAAAAAATACGTTTTTCACTTTAGTTCAGTACTTCAAATTAGTTGTTGAAAAAAATCTAAATTTAGAAAACATAACTAAAAAGTTTTTTGAATTAAAAGATATTTTTAAACAACATATTTGTATTAAATGAAAACAAATTGTAGACATAATTTTGTCAAAATTTCAGTATATTCATAAATGATATTGAGACAAATTTTCACTTTAAAATAAGTACAATCGCTATTCACTTTTTATACCTGACAATCAGAAATTAAAGTTCACTGTAGTTTAATTCAATTTAAACAAAATTCACTTTAAAATGTGCCATATATTTCAAACAGCATTAAACACAGTCGATTCAGTTTAGTCTTTGCAGTTAAAGCGAGTAGTGGTTAAGAAACGTTTTACAAACAACTGTAAAAAAATGGAAAAAAATGTAAGATATTCAAACTATCACAGGTAATTTATAACATTACACTTAAATTTGTTATTCTAATGTAGACAGCAGAAAGTGTCGATGAATTGAACAAAAAGTCGATGAATCAAATGGCTTGCGCCGACATGAAGCATGAGACTAATAAAGGTAAATCGAAAAATAAAACCATGTTGGGAGGCAGTTCAAATATACAAATGGAAAGGTTCATACTACAGAACGTTTTGAATAACCGTCTTTGCTGGTTTTGGTAGTGACATTGAGAAAATGATTATGATGCGCATGCTCATTGAGGAAAGCTTTGCCGATTGATAACAAAA
>NW_003526945.1:1921258-1973835 GCF_000181795.1 Trichinella spiralis | reverse complement strand
GCTGTTGATAGCTCAATTTATTCTCTAGTAAAATAAATAATAGTATGCTAATTTTTGTACTGTTTTATTCCTACTTTTCTTTATTTTACTGTTAATGATTGTTTAATTTTGATTATCTTTTGTCACCGTTTTTCTTCTTATATATTCCATATGAATTTTCTTTTGTCTGTCTATAGTATTGACGTTTTCTCTGTTTTCTATTTTTTTCTTTTTTGATATATTATGAAACGGTGCTATCGTAATGTAAAGTATGTATTTTGTTTTGAGCATGATGGTTATTGCATTACAATAATGAATATGGCTTGCAGCTTTTTATAATTTTTAAAGGCTTCATAGATTGCGTATTAATACATGTAATGTGTATTTTATAGGAGTATTATGCGAATATGAGTGATGTTGACATCTCTGATGACGACGGGACATTGTCAAGTACCAGAATTTGCCATTATTTGTGCAAAGCTGCGCGCCACGCTTTCCTGAACTTTTTGCTGTCATTGAAGAACCACTGCAACCCGCCGAAGAAATTTTGCGATGTGTGACTATTTTGATTGACGGAAGGAACGAATTTTTCGTACATCTCTTGCCAGATTTGGTGCAGACTTCACCACATGTATTTAGAGGCCTTCACCGAAACCGTTCCATTGTTAATTATGCAATATCGAATGTTAATGTTATATGGTTTTGATTTGATGGACAATGTCATTTTTTCGGGTGTGGGGGGGGGTGTTGATTTGAAAATTAGTGCAGCTTCCTTACAATGCCATCAACTTTTGCAGTGTTGCAGTTGAAAAATTTTGAATGTGTGAGTTATTTAAAATCCAATTAAACATACATTTGAAAAATGTGTACTGATTTTGCTTTTATTATAATTGTCGGAATGGTTACAAAGGGTTCTTTGAAATCTAATCATCTATATAATTTGGTTGCAAAGCGATTTATGTTGAGTTGCGAAAATATTACGGAAAGTACTGTTTGTTGTTTTTCTCTCATTCAAAAATGGAAATCAATTTACAGAGTTTTATTATTATAATTGTTTGTTGTTGCAAAATTTTATTCCTATTTTGAATTTTCTGTCAAATCGAAATAAAAGTTTAATGTTGTTTATTTTTGTTGTATGGGAATTTGCGTGTTTTTTCATCCAACGCGAAATCCATGTACTTTTTCACAAGTGTAAAATTAGCAGAATGAATTGTTCGTCTTAGCTTTGAATTTTATTTGTGCATTTATAAATATCATCATAAATTGTTGCATTGTTGGACAATTTTTCTTCTTGACTGATCAATAAAATGTAGAAATATTATTGTTTTTTTAAACTGAAGAATTCTTTGATTGCTCTTTTTTTAATTTGGTAATAAAATCGTTTCACTAACGAATCAATTATCAGTTCACGTGGAACAAGGGAGTATTTTGTTTTGGAAGCTTGAAAATTTAATACTGATTAAATTTTTGAATTTGACAAAATGACGAAGACTAATTTTCATAGTTTGTTTTATAAAATTTCTGAAGTATTTACATTTGATAAAGGTGGATTTTTCATTTTTGTAAATTTGTTACTTTTTTTAAATTTAATACCTATTTCATACAATATACTCGACGTTTCTATGTGTAAGTGGTGCAATTGTAATTTCAATCTTTCTGAACACTGCATCGTATTTAATATTCAAAAAGACGAATCAATTTTTCAAATTTAAATATATACGGATGATAAATTGATTATGAAAAGTATTTCAAGAGAGCAGAGCAGTGAAAGTAGAGCAATTAAAATAATTTGAAATAGTACTATTTCACAATAAAGTATTGTTTAATTTTTAAACATAAACGCGTTGTTTCATGCATCGATGTTTTATTTAGATTACAGTCAAATTTGTAATCTATTTTTAACTTGCAAATCAATAAATTGTAATTTATAAAAGATAACAGAATCTTTTATTAGCATATAATTTGTCGTTGATATTTGTTGGTTTTCATGATTTGAACTGCCATTGTTGAAGCATGCAGAGCACGGGAAAAATTGAACAGCAAATGGTGATTGAGTTTTTAAATTGCAAAAATGACATGTGCATGGAATGTTGATTTGTATATATATGTGTGGAAATTTTACTTTTAAACATTTTGAAATTTTGAAGTGAAATATTTATTTAGATTGAAATTGTTTGCAAAAATTGCTTAAGCAAGTAACAAGTGCATTGAAGAATTGAAAATGGACGTTTCCGAATTTTTCATAATTTTTCTTTCGTGCAGATTTATGAACGTTAGTTGTCATGACAATGTATTTATCAAAGAATTATTTGAACAGCAGTTTCACTTATTTTAACGCATGAATGCCGAACGATGCCTTTTTATTAGAAGAGTAATTTGAAAATGAGAGGAGGACGATTAACTTGAATCATGCTCTTATACAATACTAGTGTAAAAGGGAAAATAAAAAAAATAAGTAAAATTGTTTAAAATTTTGAATATATTCATAATATTTTTTCGTGTTGGTATTTTGTTTTTCAAATTGGAACAATTAATCCTCACTTCCAATCCATTTCAATCCCACACTTCTAGCTTAGTTCTTCAACTGCCCGTCAAAACACTGGATCCACCATTGGATCGTATTGCACACCGTGTCGATGGTAATTTATTTTGCATATTTAAGATGAAAACTGACCGCACTTCCAAGCAATTAAAACGTTCCACTAAATGATATATTTAGTTAGCAGTTATTGAAGCTTGAAATCTTTGCTTCAATTTTCCACCAATTCATAGAACATTTATGGATTGAAGTTTGACAAGCTGTGCCTGATAATAATCATATTAACTGTTTGAACAAAGTATCGTTTTCCAATTGACGATGCTGTTCAGTAAGTGAATTATAAATGTTGTCTGTAAAAGTTTTCAGAAATGAGTTATTTTTTTCTTTAAATTGAAAATTACAATATTGCCAATTCAACCCCATCAATAATGTTCACCAAGTTGTTCGTGTTAATTAATTGATATGGAAAAGATAATTTTGAAAAAAAATTTATTATTTGATTATATTACAATTTTTGAATTTATGAATAAAAATGATGCGCAAAATTTATACAATTGTTGATATTAATAAGCATACTGTTCGATGCGGTCAAATTTTCAATTGTACTCGATGGGGATACTGTAAAGAGAAGAAAATGAGCATTTCACAAGGCGAAAAATTCTTATCTTTATTTATTCTTCCCGACGATTATGCAAAACGTGTTCTACTTTATTGGAGAGGAAAAGAAATAATTTTCTCCGTATTGTTGTTGTTGTTGTTGTTGTTGCAAGATCTGTTTGTCGACAGTGTTGGTGGAATAGACTGGAAAAAGTTTTGATGAAAATTTATTTAAATTTAATTATCAACTGTGATGGCAAATATTTATTTGATGAGAAATTTCGTGATCATTTTTCCGGTTGTAAAATGAATCAAATTTTTTTAATTGATCACTTCTCCGTTAAATGTAATATATTTTGCATTGTTTTCTTTTGGATATCGACAGGTAAATTTGAATAACATTTAAAAATATATGAATAAACGCATTCGGACAGATGGTTATATTGTTCATGTTTTCCAATAAGTAAATACATGGCGAATGGTGTATAAACAGTGGATTTTGAAAATTTGTCTTCTCAGTAAATTATATGCAGAGTTGACAGATTAATTATGATAATTATTGAAATATTGTAACAAATTGTGTTTAATTAAAGTGTATTATTAAATTCTATGACGAAAGTGTCATTTGTACGTGTGGTGAACAATACGAAGCACCTGCAGACAACTGTGAACTGTTTTCTTCTTCTTTTTGACGCCAATTAATAATGTTGAAAAACCAGTTTGTAATTTTAGAGAAGAAAAAGAAAAACCCACTTTGAAATTCCACTCGAAAAATAAATCAAATTTCCCCGAAACGTTCCCCAACTGCGTCGATTGTTATTTCAGGTCGAGGACTACTTTATGCAAATTTTTTTTTCAAAATAAAATTTGTTGAAAATTTAACGTACAAAAAAAAGAAAATTATTTTTTTTTTGTTTATCCTCTAAAAATTCAGCTCATGATTCATTAATGACAACTAACGTAGTGAAATCACTGCAACAACTGAATTAATTATTCAAATGTTGTGCTGATCATTTCATCATTGAACATTTCAAATGATAATTATCATCGATTAATGAATGAGTGGATGGATTATTATATAATTGATGAAAAATTACATCGAATTACCGAATTTCAAATCTGTTGTTGTTCACTTTGTGTTCATTGTTCAAACAAAGAAACAATAATCAATCAATCCAACGATAATTCCAACCGCCATGCGCAGAGCCGAATTTGAATTATCTTATTTCAATTCCCCTTTTCGTTAATTTTCTATTCTCATGTCGCTCGGTGCATTATTAATTAACATTGTTGTCTTGGAGTGCAACGATAATACGATTATCCAAATACTTGAATCAAATATCATTTCTAAGCCAGATATATAACTAGAGATGAAATGTTGATTAAACTTGACAAATTATCCAACTTATTTAAATTGATTTATTAATACTGTCCACGGTTGAATATGGTGAAGAAGAAGAAATTGAACCTGGTACCATTTCGTAAACTTCCACAACATTGAAACTTTCACAGTTGAATTTATTTTTTTTTAAATTGATTTAACCGTCGATTACTTGGATTTGATTTTCTTAAACAAAATTTTTTTCAAATTTTTTTTCATTACAAACGTTCACTTGAAAGATGAACAATCGAATGTATGCAATTGAAACAGAATTTATTTCGCAATTATTATTTCACAGAGGAATGTTGTGTTTTCTTTTATTTTGAACAATTAACAACAATAATGCATATTTTCCACTTAAATAATATTTCCATTTTCGCTTACAGTATATTTGAAATTATTCATAAGTGGCATTGAAAATGATAATTCATTATGCACAATTAGAATATTGACTAGAATAGATAGAAAGATTTGAAGAGTAATTTCATGATCTGTTGCATTGGCAAATTCGGCTCGATCAGCATCCGATTTGATAACATGCTTTGATCGACGCTTACGACGAAAAAGGGTAAGAATTAAATTAAACAAAATTTTTATTGCAAAAATAAATCCATACGGTAATTTATTGTTCTTAAATATTGTCTATTAATAGTCGTTTCATCAATGTAGTATCACTATCAGTAGAATATTTTGTAAACAGTTTTTTCTTGCTTCGTGAAAATTTTACGTTTTTTTCGAATGAAAAGCAAATATGCACATTATTGATACTATACTCTGCTTATCAATTTGCGCAGTTCGTATGATAATTTCGTATGCAACATCAAACATAAACAAACTTTTTCCATAAAACTCTCTATCAAATAACAATTTACACATTGATATTTACAATAGTCACTGTAGTAGTAGTTTTTTTTGACAGTATACTTTTTTGCCTGCGCATTATTTTTCCCTTTTTTGAATTTTTAAAATTAATAAAAGAAATGTAGCATGCCACTTCAATTTATAAAAATTTCAACTTATTCAATTTTATTATTCATGGTAATTTTCCGCTTTTGATTTATTAACGTAAAAAATAACGCAAATGCCATTGAAAATTGTTTTTCATATGCCGATTAATTTTATCTGAAATCTAATTTTAGCCTCAGACAGCTGTATTTATCTCTTTTCCCGAGAGTCATTCTCATAAAATATAATTATTAAATTTTTTAGTTTGATAAATTGTAATTGTGCATTAGTAATGTCATTCGATCGCTAAATGAGCAGGAAATGCGCGTGTGATAGAGTTTTTATTTAAAAATTCAATACAGAAAATGTTTCAACTTAAACGTTGAATTTAATAAAAGAGAAAGAAGAGAAATATGTATTTTAGTGTTTTATTTTATAAAAGATGTTCCATTATCAGTTCAACTATCATTCGCATTCTACATGTGAAATGAACGTCAAATTCAAATTAACCAGAATCCATTAGAGTTTTTGAAAATTACAAATTAATTATTACTTAGGTGCACACGTTGCAAACGAATGCATATACGTAAGTGTATGTATGCAATTTTTAAAATATACATTAATGTAAAGCAAATGAGGAGAATGCATATACGACAATGCACATCTTTTAGCAACGTGTATTAATGTGTAATTGCCTGTAAGGTTATAAAACACGTTGTTCAGCGTGCTAATTTGCACGTTGGATTTATTTTCTAAAGATCAATAGCAACAGTTGAAGCGGTGGTCGTCATCAATTATACAAGATGTGATCACTTAATATGATTGACATTTCATTACTGAGTATTTCTTTCCGATGTTATTGTACATTTGTTTGTTTTGATTTGTTTTAAAAGATGGTATGGTAGCTAAAATGCAGGTTACAGCACAGTATGTGGTTCAACAATTAGGCACATTGATCAGTGATGCAATCCTGTAGATGCAGATAAGTGATCACAATATTCTACTAATAATTTAGCGTATAAATTGTGTAACATTACTTCAGTTATGAATCACTGGGTAACTTGGCATGGCACAGTTATTCGATTAAACAATGCCATTTCAGTTGTTGATATATAAATATAAATGTAAATAAATAAATTAAAAAAATACATATTTATATAAATATTGTAAGCAAATGAAAGTTTTAAAGTTTTAAAAATCATCACTATATTACAAAGCGTTATTAAAATATTGATATTCTCCGAGTTGAGCACAACAAAAATTATTTTCTCGGTCAAACCAACTATATCTGTTATCAAGTGATGGTCACTTCATTTTATTCGTTATAAACAAAGTTATGCTTTAATTCATTTTTATCGAAATTAGATAAAATTTTTAGAGGTCATTAAAAAATAAACATTGTATTACTGTAACAACATTTGATGACGTGCTGTTTAATTATATTAATATCAGAAATTGTTGTTGGACAATTTTTAAACTGAAAAATTGAACAATTTAAATTTTTACTTGAAAATTTTCTAAAATTTGAAATTTTTTTTTTATGAGAAAAGTTTTCTACTAACTTACCAATGCTTCAATATTAAAATGTTCGATGTCAATTTTGCCAATTTTAACATATGAAAAATTTAAGTCATGGAAACCATAGCCAACAATACGACCATTGTTGAGAGTGGAATAATTGACGATATACTGCGGCAATCATGGGCAATGTTAGCAGTTGGATTCGTGCCGCTGCTTACCAGCATTGTAATTTTGCATGGATTACACAACATCCCGCAAAAAAGAAAAGAGTCCATCTTTTTTACTGGTAAGTATGATCAAACTGATTATTCATTCAATAAGATACAAACGTACGTACGTGGTCGGTACAATGATAAGATGCCTGTTCAAATTACAGATACAACTGTAGCTTGCATATTAAAAGAATTATTGTTGGATCAAATAATCAACGGTTATATTACAACTCATCAAAAAAGAAGAAAATTGAACTAACTAATAAGCTGATTTTTAAACTAGTAAAAAAATCCAGAGTTAATAACACATCAAAGCTTGCGATTGAGATTACTGATTTCATGATAACTGCTCTGCTACTTTTGCCTTAATTTTTGCTCTGCTTCATGACATTAGTTTTCGTTGATAATCATGCAAATATCAAGCAGTGGTTATTTTATTTAAATTAAGTTGATCTTTCTGAGGTAATTTTCATATTTTTAATTTAAATGACAACTAACGATTTTCCCTCAATAAATGCACATTTTCTCTGTTCATTCTGATGTTCAATTTTACACGATGGAATTTACTGTACGGGAAGTTTTTCTTTAAAAGATAATAATAATTTATTGTGAAAAGAATTGATCTTGTAATATTTTCAAAATTGTAAAAAGTGGACATCAAAATCATGCCGCATGAAAGTTGAATAATATTCCGATATTGAATTATGACGCTTTTTTGACTTTTCATCATAATTATGTAAAGAAATGCGTCCCTTGATGTCAGCATCAATTTATTTCAACTTGTTAAGTTGTGAAAGAGAAAATTCTACTACGGATGAAAGAATTATTTTTAATAATAACAATTTTTAGTAGACGGATATTTGAGAAACGAAATGAAATCTTTCTGTATTTGATGTTGATAAACGTTAATAACTATAGATAAAAACGTTTTAAGGCAGTTGAAATTACAACAGTGGGAAAAGAAAACGGTAAGTAATTGAAATTAGATAAGATGTGAATTAATAATTGAAAAATAAATAATTGAAACTTTCCATTGTATTTAATTCGAAAATCAACGATTTGATGTTTATATATTCATGGATTTTGCTAGCTTCAATGTCATTTAAAGTTGGAAACGGATATCTGTTTTTTATGCAATGAAGTGAAATGAAATTTCTTATTAGACTAGTTGTTTTCAGTAATTTTCATGGATTGAAAACAAACCTTTAATTTAATTTAAAATAAATTGCAAAGAAGTCATTTCTTGATTCTTTCAATTCATTATTCGTCTGTTTGATCAAATACAATAGATATTTAAAAAAAACTTCCTTTCTACATCATTATTGATGTTTTGAAAAGTTCAAATTATTGTTAATAAATAACAAAAATAATAGATTGCGAATATTTTCTTGGCAATAATGGCGTTATTTTACAAAGGTATAGTTGTTTGATAGCGTATGAAGGAAGTTCATTTTAGCGAACTTCATTAGCAAACAATGGATAATGAATTTTCATCAATATTATCGAAATGACTTGGAAAAAGCTTTTCAATTGCACCATCACATTAGGCAACTTCATCATGGCTATTTGTTTGTTAATAATTTCACTGATAACTTTTTCAATTAAATTCAACGGATAAAAAACGGATAATGGAAATTGAATAATTGTCATACCATAGCAACTATGCTTGAAAAGTATAATTTGAAAATGAATGCCATTTTTTTTCCTCACACTTCATAGATTGATAATATGATAAAAGGAAATGACATTTTTGAAATATTATTCTTATTATTATTATATTACACAAAATATAATAATAAAAGGGTTTAATTGGAGTGAAAATTTCATGTTTTGCAACTGTAGTTCGTCTGGTTGTAATAGAAAACAAAACTTTTACTACATTAATATTAGATTTTATTCATTATTAACAATAAATTTTAATGGCAACTGTTACGAATTGAAATGGGACTGGCATCGTTGCAAGCAGTGGAAAAAGTTCAGTAAATGTGATTGAATGCAAAGGTGTATTAAAATTTAGACAGACAAATGATACATGTTAAGGAAAAGAAAAATTCATCATTATTTGAATTTTCATTTATTAAAATCAATCAATACTCCGTCGGTCGGCGATGCCAAACAAGTTAGTTAACATGATAGTTAAAAGGCATCTAATCTTTTAAAGCACATCGACAAGTTGAACAAAAAACAATATATTCTTTTTTTTGTCATCATGTAGAATGAAATGATTAGAATAATGATTCTGTTATTTTCATCAAATAATTGAATATGTTTGATTTTTCAATTCTGCAAGTCTTCAAGATTGGATTTTGTATTTTGAAAACGTCAAGCGGAAAAATGAAAACTCATAAAATGAATTTACAGTCTAACAGCAATGCAAGTAGAGATTTGAAAATTTCCCGAAAACAGCATTTTAAAAAATTATCAAAATTTTGTGGAATTTAAATATTTGAAATATTTTTGAAAAAAACTTTTGCTTCGATAAATTATTTTTTAAACATCAATTTCTGGTAAAATCACGAAATACAGTATGGTTCTAAGTAAAACCACAAAATAACAAAACAATTTTTTTTCAATTTCAGCACTCTGTGTGAGTACACTGATCGTCGGCTTTGGTTATGTCAGTGCAGGGATTCGTAGATGGTATGTGCTTGCGCATGGTGGATACATGTCCACCCAGTTGCACTGCTTGCTTGTGGGCGTGCATAATTTCTTTTTTGAAATTGGCGAAACAACCAGCGCTTTTGTGATGTTCTTCTTAACTACTGATCAACTGGCAGCTATGGTCACTTTTCGGTGGTATTTAAAATTGACCAGTCGTCGAGCTGTGCAGCTTATTTGTCTGGTTTACACCTTGTCCACAGTGGCCTATCTTTTGGTTGTTTTCGTAACTATAATCAATGGACGCCATTCCGTGATGATCTCAGCATTATGCTACCAAGATGAGTCATTTCCGTCCGAATTTTACAACCTTCACTTCTGCTTTCTGCTGATCGCCTACCACGCCAGTCTGATCGAGTGTCTTATAGCGTTGTCGTGTCGATATGGACGAAAAAAGACCCATTCAACCGTTGCAAGGCTAATTCAAATGATCCGTGAAAAAAAGGCAACCCAACGCGTATCGGTGATCATCTTTTTTCGATCCGTTTTCCAAATGCTGCCGATGACTTGGATTCTGTTCGTGCCGGATGGAACGTACGAAGAATACGTTTGGCTTTCGCATCCGTTGGGCCTTTCGCTTGAGCTGACACTGTACGCGTTGCTTGATCGAGAAATTCGAAATTCGTACAAATGTCCAACAATTTTGACTGATCCCAACGGACCGTTCAGTTGTTTGCCCTTTGTGAAAAAAACAAACGTTCGAGATGTAGAATAAATCTCATCACCCATCGTTTTTGACAACTTGGAAATCTAATATTAGCAGAAAAATTTTTCATCTCTCATACGCCCACCGATAACAGTTCAACTGGAAACCACAATTCAAAAATGTAATCATTATTATTTAAGTAAAAAATACCGATTGATATTTTCAAATTACGGATATTTCAATAAAAAAAAACATCCCATTTGAACAACAATACATATCTCAATTGTCAGGAAATTGCAAAAATTACAAAAGTAATGTTATGCACATTTTAAATACTGTATCAGTCGTATCAACTACTAAAGGAAGTTGTATTATTATTATTCTTATCTTTCATAACACTGTGCAATTTGAAATATTTTTTAAATAAAAAAGCGTGTTTTATTCCTCCGTAAATACACATTTCTTACTGTAGAAGCATATTTTTGTTTTTTTGTCAATTATAGAAACAAAAAATTTAAAATAAAATAAATAAACAAATTTAAATAACTTGAATATTATTTTAGAATTTAAAAAATTTAAATTATATTTAAAATTCAGCGCATTTTAGAGTTTTCAACGCTTTTTCTTAAATTTAATACTTGATGCTTAACGCTTGACAGTACTGTGACCTAATTATGTTGCAATTTAGAGCAAAATTCTCGTTTTAAAATCTAACTAAGCCACAAAAAAATGCATTAGAATATTATTTATGATTTTTTTAATTTATTTAAAATAAGAGTCGTTCAGAAATTCCATCAAAAATATCAAGACAAAGAAAACATCCTCCATTCCAGATTAGTAATACTGTATGCATGCTCAATTTTCTTTGTTCTCATACTTCCTTCTTTATTTTTACTCGTCTGTCTTCTGAAGTGCTGTCTTCTTATATTTTTCTTTACTAAATTAATAAGTTGTCCTATAAATATATAAATGCTTATTTTATTTAATCATCTGAAGTTGAGAATTGCTAATTTTCAAAAGCACAACAACCTTCATGCCGATGATATCCATCAGTAGTTGTTTTTATTGTGTAAAACGTTTTGAAGTCCGTGTAAATATGTTTTGATTTTACTGCTAACTTATATTATTTTAGCCGGTGCTATGCGAGTTGAAAAGATTAGTACCTTATTTTAAAATTACAAAATAGGTTAACTGTATTTGATGATTTTCAAAATTAGTTTTCATTGTTTCAACGGTTGGACCAGTTGAAATGCGACTTTTAAGCTGTTCATATTTATGTTAGTATATATTTTAAATTGATTATTTCTCTATTCTTTGATTTCATAATTTTACTTTACATTTGCTCATTTAATCGAATTCAAACGCATATGTCGCCTAAACTGTTCATTTTATTGAAACCTTAACTTTTGTAATAACTTAAATTCTTTAT
The DNA here is from genome assembly GCF_000181795.1 of Trichinella spiralis. Lineage (NCBI taxonomy): Eukaryota > Metazoa > Nematoda > Enoplea > Trichinellida > Trichinellidae > Trichinella > Trichinella spiralis. The sequence goes on along the minus strand of NW_003526945.1, from coordinate 1,961,928 downwards.
GTTTTTCTTTAACTAGCGATGCAGTTGTCTGCAATTTACGACTTCATTTCCGATCATTATATTGAAATTGGTGCCGGTAACAATTTTTTTCTCTTTATATTATTGAGTTGTATTTTTCTCCAAAGTGTCTAATAGAAAAGCCTGATTTTAGGCGTAGTTGCTTTGTTGGGAATTGGCTGGGCCGTTAGACGCCGTACTGCGATGCCTCCCGATAGGGATAATCCGGACAGTTTTACGATTGTTTATAGCACTGTACCATCTATGGAAGTGGGAAAAGACATTGCTAGGTATATTAGTTTTCTTTATTTTCAGAAAAAAACGAATTTTATTAATTTGATGAATATTCGCCAATTTTAGAGCTATTCTTAACCGAAATGATGCAGCATGCATCAATTTAATTCCCAATGTGGTATCAATGTAAGTGTTCCAGTTTATGTTTAGTGTTTGAAAATAATCATAATAGTTTAGGTTTAACTGGGGCGGTGGAATAGATGAATCGGAAGAAGTAGTGTTGATAATAAAAACAACTAAAAAGCAATTCCGTAAAATCAACGCTACTATTGTGGAGAGACACCCTTATTCTGTTCCCGCTATTCTGGAGATCCCAGTATGTTCATGTTTTGAGCACTTGTAACATTTGTTTTCTTTTTGGAGCTCATAATTGTTACATTTTAGGTGGAAAACGGGAATTCGAAATTTTTATCTTGGATTCACAACACAACTTTCACCAGTGCTGCTGATTGAAGCCGGTGTATTCGGATTCCGAGTGAAAATAAAATGAATAACCTGGGCTCACTGTGTTCTGTTTTTGCAAGAGTTTATTCAACAATCTCATTATTCTACTTAATGTTGTAGTTTTGTTTGTTTATTTATTTGTTTGTTTGTTTGTTTGTTTGCTAATCTGAAGGTAGGTGATGAACAAAGAAAACAAAGAAGCCGAATATACGAAGGCGGCAGAATACTGGAAAAAGGTTTCTGCCGACTTGGATGGCATGCTTGGTGGTTTGGGATATTTACACGAAGCGGATGTGGAACATTCGAAATCATTTTTGAACAATCTTTTTACCGAGGTTGGTTTTGTTTGACAACCAACTTTTTTCTACATTGTGGTTGTTTAGTATCATTTGCCGACAAAGATAGCTTTGGATTGTGGTTGTGGTGTTGGTCGGGTGACGAAGTCGGTTTTGGCGGAAAAATTTGACAAAATCGACTTGGTCGACGTGACCGAACGATTTTTGATCACCGCCCCCAGTTATCTTGGTCCAGAACTGAGTTCGAAAATTGGAATCAAATATTGCTGTGCTTTGCAAAATTTCCACCCCCTGTTCGGCATGTACAATATAATATGGATGCAGTGGGTATCGGGTCAGTTGCACGACGACGATTTGAAAGAGTTTTTGATCCGCTGCAAGCAGGCTCTGCTGCCCAGGCAAGGTTTCATCGTTCTGAAAGACAACATCTCTCCCAACGATTCCTACTACGACCAGGTTGATCATTCTTGGACAAGGTGTAGAGACGCTTTGTTGGAAATTTTTAAAGAAGCCGATTTATCCATTGTGGCCGAATCGAAATTGACCAGTTTTCCAAAAAATATTTGTGAAGTGCGTGCTTTTGCGCTACGCTGATTAAAAATCAATAAAACCATTGTGAAAGGGACAACAAATTGCTTGTGTACTTGATCACTTGTTCTGCTGTTCATTATGTATCTGTGCTCATATACGACGTATTGTTGCTAATTTTAATATTTTTTTATTCAACAGCACAACTATAGGTAAAAAGTGGTTCGTTCGGCAGGTCGAATTGTGGCACGTTGGATGGGAAGTCGTGACTATGTGGTCGAATTCGAATTGGACTATGTGCTGAATTACGATGGTAGCGCTGTCGAATCGAACGCCATTGTCGTGTGCGATCGTCAGTGGTTCGTTGTTTGTCACCCAGTTGTGGGACTGTCCGACTGTTGTCAGTGGGCTGTCCAGACAAGGTTAGTTTCCGTACACACGGCGCTGGATGTACTGGCCGACTACGAGCTTACGATAATTTCTGAGCGATATCCGAATGACAATTATCGTCTGGTTGCCGAATACGAGCTCATGAATGACCAGTACACGCCCGAAAAATCATCCTGCCGGAAACTGGTGATCAGTGGACACGGCCAGCCACCGGTACGCTTCCACGGCACGGTGCAGTTTCGTTTGAGAGAATTGTTGCGCGTATTTCGACCCGACTTGACCGTCGAAACCGAAACCCACAATTTCGCTTTCACGAACGGCAGTGAACAAGTGTACGCCAATATATTTTTTCTCAACACGTTGGATTCGGTTTACTTCAGTGAACTGTTCGAACGTTACAAACGAGGCGTGAGACGGGATGTGCTGTTGAACATCAATTACGATCATCTGTTGATATTTATGACAGCTTTGTGCCGCTACGGCAAGCCGGTGTTGGACAGTTACAATTTCGATCTGCTGCTCCAATTAGCTTCTGAATTGAAAGTGAACAAAGTGATTCAACTGGCCGAAATGTACCTGATGAAAAGCAAAACAGTCCCACTGGTACGGAAAATCGAATTCGCCTTGCAGTACAATTTGATGGCGCTGCTGAAACGCCTCCATCATCAGTTGAGTCTGCAGCCACCGATGACTGCTTTGAACGCTTTGCACACTTATTTGCACGACAGCGGTGAAAGTTTGGACCACATGCATCCAACTGTGCTCAGTGTATTGGGCGTTGAAGAAGATTACATCGTTTATTAAGAATTTCATTTTCGGCCAAATTTATCATCGAACTTTCAGTTACAGTCAGTTGTTCGCATTTTACCCATTCGTCCTGTCCGTCGCCTAGCGTGTTCATCATTAATGCATATGTTGAACTTGAAAACCTTTATTGGAATACTGTAATTACTGTACCGCTGAATAAAGTATTTCGCTTAAAATAGCCCGTAATTGGTATTAGTAATTTGAAAGTGAAAAAAAGTAGAACATTTTAGTTAATTTATTTAAAGTATCAGCGAAACAATGGAAAAGCTATCGCTGTACTACTGTACGAATAGCGATATCTGCATTCAGTGCCAATTCCAAAATAATTTATTATTAATTACGATCAATGATTAGTTTATTGGCACCAAAAAAAAGTTGCAAAGTTGACTTCATCGTAACAGTGGGCCATTCAATTAACGTTAAAAATTAAAAAGCAATTTTCAATAATTTACTTTAAATATTTTAAAATAATCTTAATTCTAATGCTTAATACTAGATTTTTGTTCAACTTAAAGCCATTCGATCTCACTTTGTATCTGTTCGATTTTGTTTTTTAATTGTGAAAAACCCTTCAACAAACAGTAAATTGTTGATGCTAAACAAAAAGGTTAACTCAATTTAAATGTTTCAAATACTAAATATTGTATTGCTGATGTACGTTGAGATGTTTACGTGTAACTTCGTATGCATGTGTTTATACACAAATTTTCTTCTGCATTTAAACATGAATGACAGGTTGCTTTTGATTTTCCAATACAAAAATGTACTTATAAATATTTCATAGATATCATCAGTAGAAGCAAAAATGGACCATATTTTGATTAAAAATGACTCTTTGTTCAGCTTCAGTTCCTGCGCAGTTTGCGCACATGTTAAAAACGTGCATGAGTGATGACGCCAGAGCGGCTCATAAAGAAGTTTCTGACAGACTTGAAATTTTTCAGATTTAATCTGGAAATGAAAGAGCTCCAACTGCATATATTGACAACATTATCACCGTAAAATATTTTCAATATGATAAACAGCACTTGGCAATTTCGAATGCAGAAGTTTAAAAATGTTTTGCTATAAATTCTAATAAACTACATCTGAACAGGCAAAATTAGAAACTTTTCCAAAACCGTTTGACTAATGTGAAATAATGAGTGAGACGACGTTACCAATGACAATTTTAAAAAGCAGTTGATAAACAACTTTTTTCTATTCTATACATCACTGTAGTAGTGATCAGCATTTTTGCAAAGAAAGTGCCACATCTAAGTAGAACATTCACAGTTCTACAAATAATTGTACAATGCAGTCGCCAAATCTATTCAAACTAAATATGCAATGTTAAACAACATGATGACTTGCGCATGTAAACATTAAAAATGTCACCAACCAAACATTTTCAACAGCAGCTTGTCGTTTTGTTTATTTCAAATGCATTTTAATCGATCTATCAAATATTCATACAGCATTGAATTCTAATGTCATTTTCAAAAGCAAACAAGCAGATCAAGAAGTAAAAAATTCATGAGAGTTTAACTAAAGCACTAAACAGTGAATATAAATTGTTATACATTTCTATGTATAAGCAAGGATTTATTTTGTAATTCATATTTGAAATCAATTTTATCCTCTTATCAAGCTTTAATCTTATTTTTACAGATTCAATGGTCTTGAAACTGCAACCTAGTAGCAAAGTGGCCTTGGACTGACGACAACTTATCAGATGAAATTTTGTCTTAAAAATACAAAAAATCATTTAAACAATAACATTTTCGGCAAATTATATTGCTCTAGGCATCAGCGTAATAATTTCAGTTTAAAAATTGAACATTTGTACTTCTCTAATAATTACAGTACCCTACAAGTAAAATATCTTACGGCGATTTCATTTTCGAAATGTATATTGAAACAAATTTACTGGAGCAATTAACTAACAAGCAGTACTGGTATATTGAAAAACAGTATTAATATTTCCCAGTATGAAAAATTTCAAACTGCTTATGTATCTAACAATTCAATGATAAACAGATTGTTTTTGCTGTTTATTTCACGTTTTTTGATAAGATTCTTGTATAAATTCTTTTCCAAAACTAAATTATTCCATTTTCAGTAATTTTTTCAAGATAAATCAATCACAAAAAATGTTATTTATATCGTTTTTGAAATTACTGTAACGTAGCACTGATCTGACCCATATTAAAGGTGAGTAATGATGAACGAATGTGCAATTGGTCAAGCATTGGTTCGAATTTACGCCAAATCAAGCAGATGAAGCATCATTTTGGAATGTGTTTGGTAATAAATGACAAACACAATGTTCGACTTTCCGAAACAACTGAAATATTTATATATTCTATGAATACTGCATATTTTAAAGAGATCAAAGTTACAGCCAGTGGCAAATTGTATTTGGGTAAGGTATAACTTGACCGGCAGAAGTTGGCAGTCGTCGAAAGAAAGCTATATTTTTGGCTAATTTACTTATAAAGGTAAACTAATCTTGTGTGACATTTTTTCAAGGTTTAATTAGTGAAAACTAATTGCTCGTAGTATGGAGAAAAGTGAAACGTAAACTGGTAATTCGACTATAGGATTCGGCTGCATTTGATGGCAACAATGAACTCGAAATGCCACTTTCGTTCAATCATGTAATTTTCTCATCTTCCAAGAACCTGTTACGGCTCTCGAAGAAGCAAAAAAGCAGTGACATGTGTTTTCATTAATAACGCTGCATTCGGGTTGGTCAAAGATTTGAATGGCATTAAGTTGATCATTACGATTGGAGTTTTTAGGCTTTTTGTGTTACGTATTTTAAATATTTGCATTTTAATTGTGTACCAGATTGTGACAGCCTGCGTTGTTTTTTTTAACTTGTAAAAAGTGCGAACGTGTGAATTGGAATGACCACAAAATGTGAAGCTGGTTGTTGCAATGAGATGAATTAAGACTAAGAGGAAAATACGGGTTGCGTTTCATTGCTAGCTACTCGTATTAACTTCTTAGGTATAATTCAAATCTTTCGACGAATTTCTTTCTTGACCAAGTTTTTCTGTTTTTCTTTTACCAAATCAACCCTAGTAATAGGAAATACCCTGAAATATATTATATCAATGTATAACATTTAAATACGAAACATTTTTGAAATGATGCCAATCCTTTTCAGATTTCCGCCAGTAATACGTTCACTCTGGCAACCGGTGCTCCACTGCTAGGCTAAAGTGAAATTGTTCCAGTGAAGCTCAACTTACCATTCCACTTGTATAAAATAACAAATCACATAACGCTTTTGCCGATATTGTGACAGTCAAACAGAACCAAGAAGAGATACGGGTAACACGTTAAACCTAGTTACGCTCGTACTACTTCTTGGTTCTGTTCAACGTCAGTGAAGAAGCCAATTCAAGGGACGTAAACGACGTATAAATGTTTCAATTAAACGTGCTGAATTGATCCGAATCCGGTTTGCCAAAACAAACAAGCACCAAGCCATTCAGCACGACCAAACAACTCTCACTGACTGAATAAACGCCGACGCCACGGTTTAATAAGGAAAATAATGATAGTCAGGTAGATTTTATTAATGTCAATCTACCACAAGAACGTATTGAAAAATGTGGCTTAAGAGATAAAATAACAAATAAAATTAATATAAAAAATTAAGAAGATGTTTATTTTTAATTAAAAAATTTTTTTTTGCATTTTAAACACATTGGTAATTTTTGCATTCCATAGAAATTATACGATTTTAAATACAGCCTACGGGATGAGTACAAACTCTTACTATGATAATTTTTGAAAGAGAGTTGTAAATTGGTGTTATATAATTTAACAAGGTATTTTATACGTTGAAAATTTTCAATTTTATTTGCATCACGATTCTTTGTAAAACTGTGTCATTGTAATCTGTCTTATAATGACAAAATGAAAATATTTGAAACATAATTTATGGTATTATTAACATTACTTGCATAAATTAATAAATTCTATAACAACTTTTGTCAGATTGATGCTTTTTTTTAAATTACAGTAAATCAAATGTAAAATAATGCATTTTTATTTATGCGTTATGTATAATAAATTAATTATTTTCCCTTTATAATCTATTTTCTATGTGAAACATCAAGAAACAATCAGTTGCTTAGTGATGAAATTTTTATTTAATAGTGCTACCTGATTTTCAAAAAAGGAATTTGACATAAAAAACGTATACTCTAACAACACTGTTTTGGTATGTATGAAAGCCGCAATTTGACTGAGCAAGTGCTTTCCGAAAAATTCTCGATTCGGGATGTTCTTAACGATAAATTTATTTCACAAGCGAGGAGAAAGTAAAATTAAACTGATATCAAATGTCATTGTTTTTACTTTTTACTTTATAGTTTCACTTCTGGCACATTTATTTTTGACAATTACAACGTAACTGACTTGAAATGATGATCACTGTAACGGTAGTCAAGATTAAGAGCACGAATACTTTGTAACAACGAAAGATTTCAGTGAGTATATTTGTTCTGGGGTAAATATTTTCTCAATTGCGAAAGAGTAAGACAAAATTAAACACTGTAGTAAATGGAAAAAGATGCTTGTTTAGTTAGTTCAATTAGGCATTATATTCTGAAAAACAATGCATACATATATTTATTTATTTATTTATTTAAGTTTTGACAATGCAAAATTTTCTGCATTCGTTATTTGGATTTTTACTTTCACAAAATTAAACATCATTGCTGAATAAGAGAAAACATTTAACAGCTACTTCAATATACATCTGTCCGTGTGTATGAAAGACATGTTTACTTCATAAACAGAGGAAACTTTCTCAATACGTAATGGTTAGAAATTAAATTGTTATGTTTAATAATGAATATTTAATTATCGGTTAGATCATATCTTTTCAATGCATTTCTGATTAATTCATCCTGCTGCTTTGCACTGACGTCGCTACGTCATCATTTTGTGGTTCTCAAATTATTTTTGCATTTTCATTGCAATTACTCAACGCTTATTTAATGTCTAATTAAATGTACGTCGACTAGTAATAATATTTACGGCTCTACTAAGTTCAATAGTTGAATAGCTAAAATAATCTGCGCTTGGTTCACTGTTTGAAATGCGCACTGTTCATTTTCATTTTGATGTTTTTGAGCGGTCAAGAATTGTTCTCTTAATCCCAATATACATTAGTGCGCACTTTTTGAACGGTTTACATCATCTGAAATTCATTACTCTGTTTTGAAATTTAAAATTTCTTTTGCTTCAGTTCCGCAATGATTCCTCAGTATTTATTTTTGAAATTCAAATTTTCCAAATCATCTGCCCTACGATACCTTTCAGACAAGTTTTTACACTGAGTTTCATGTAATTATTCATTGCTCTTTTTCTTAATGCATATATAGGTGCTATTACAAAATGTATGAAAGTAGAATACCAAAAATCGATGCTTAATGAGACGTTAACAAAAGAACTTTAACTTCATTTGCACTATGATATTAGTTTGTTAGGAAAATTTTAAAATGTTTTTCAATTAAATTAAAAATGGTATAGAAGTTTTGAAAAAGTATTTTTCGGAATTTAGAAGCTCTACATTTTCAATTCCATTGTCCATTTCGTATAATACATGACTACCGTATGCAAATCATGCCATGCAGATAAAGTAGGTATTAATGTATTCATAGTGTGCAATTATTGAATTAGTTGGTGGTGAAGTAGATTGCTTTGCTCTGTTGAATATTCATTTCCAGCTGAACTACGTGAAAGATTAAATGAAAGCATCAATTTTCGTAGTTTATTGTACAAAAGTGTGCAAATAATGAAGCGGACTGTTGACGACGCTTAAAAATAGAATTCCGAAAATGCAAATACATCTCGATCAAACAATTCGAACTGTAGTTCTATTGTGAGGCAGTTTATTCAGATTTTTTCATTTGTCAGTGTTGTAAAAACGGTTGAAATTTAAAAATCAATAATAATGAATAATTTTAAATATTTGAAAATGAAATTCATTTTCTATTTTCTTCATGCGAATACAGTTTCGTTGAATAAACGTACGAAACAGTTGGTAGATAATTTTCAACATTCGCATAATAGATGAATGTCATTTCGGTGAATTTTTGTTTTGTACTTTAATTATTACTTAATTGATTTAATATTATTTATGAAATTTAAATATGACATGTTGATTTCAGTTGTGGTATTTGATTTGAGAATTTGCATATTGAATTTGATAATGGAAAAGCATGTTGGAAGAATTGAAAAGAAAAAAAACAAGAAGAAGAAGAAGAAGAATTAGAATTGAAAAAGATAGAGAAAGTAATGTGTATAAAATATGATCGTCGTTGGATATGTTGTGGAGATGTTGATGACCCAAATAAGTGTAAGAGCCTCCTGGCAGTTGTCAAATGTGTCGCATTCTAGTTTGCAGTTCAAGTTGAAATCTAGATGACCTCCTGTACACTGGCGCCCCGCTGAATCGATAACTTAAGAACGGTTGATTCAGGTGTATGGAAGCAGTTTGTCAAATTTTGAAAGTTTGTGCAAGTTTTTACAAAATTAATACTGCATCTTTGAAGCTTTGCTAACAGTTTGGAAAAATTCAACAACAAGAAGAATGAATATCGTCAAAATCAGCTTACTGTTGTTAGCTTGCTTTGCTGATTTGGGCATTTCAATTCGGCTCATCTATCCTCCGGAACGATTTCCATTTTTCGACTTTGCACCATTATCCGATATATCATCATCCTGTGATTTTTCTCATTTTGAAAAAGGTAAATCTATTTTCTTTTTCTTTCACTTTCATTTTATGTGGAAAAATTGTTATCATAATGTGATTCATAGTGGATTTTTTCCAGATTCAAATCAAATTATTACTGTAGATGCAGTAACTAGTTCAGTCTTTTATTTATTAATTTTCCATTCAATGGCGCAGAGTTATTAATTTCAACGATAATATTAATAGGTTGCATTTGATTGTGATATATTATTTTTGGAAATTATTAAATTTCCATGATAGATGGGATCGTCATTACAGTCAGAATTGAAGTTTATACAAATTTAGTTTACACAAACGTCAATGGATGAATGGATAATTTTTCTTTTGCACAAAATTGAAATTGAATAACAAAGCAATTGACAAAATTGCAGTGAAATTTCAAAAGTACCCATCTTGGTAAATAGTGATTGACTGGCAGTCTCAAAATTGACCTGAGAAATGAAACGGAAATTCATATTACCGTTTGATGGATTGGATGGGAAAATTTGAATGCGTCCACTTGAAACGGACGATGACCTCTCTCTCTCTCTCTCTTGCAAACTTTTGCAAACTTCATTTCAACTAATCCGGCAGAAGTGGACCAATATGCAAATTTTTACTAAAAATAATTTTAATGTAATTCATGATTGCTGAGATTTTTGGCAATTGAATTTTATATATATTTTTTTTCATTCGACACAAAAATTTTTTTTTGCCAAATAACCATATTAAGATTGTTTTTTGTTTGTGAATTTTACCCAATAGTTAGATGGAAGATGGATGAATGGCGCGGAGGGTGGGGAGGTGCACATTTAAATTACTGTAGAAAAAAAGAGAAAGAGAGAGATTGGCTGGAATATGCATGGAGAGATGATAAATGTGCATCGCTTGCAAAATAATGCCTGAAGTGAATCATGTTGAAATTACCATTTCCCGAGCAGAAGGTGTGTTGTTGTTTTTCAAATTGGAGAAATTCCTTGCAACTAGTTTTTCATAAACAAGTTAAACCATTGCTATTCGGCTTCATCGATAATTTGTTTCTTTTTTCATCATGAAGCGTGAAACAAATAATAAAATTGCACATTTTCTTTTTCACACAGGCAATTTTCAATTTGTCCATTATCATTATTTTTCATACTGTAATTGCAAATGTAATGAGAAATGTTGTTTGAAATATTTTACGCCAAAGTAAACAGCAGCCAATGATGATGATGATGATGATGATGATGATGGGCATTTGATTTTCCACTTTTTGTTGCTAATTGAAGCAATTTTCGCTAATTTCCAATCGCATTGTCATTTCTACTTTTGTTATCGATTTTCACTCTATGCAAATTTTCTACTGGCTCCACGGTGATTGTAATGGTCGTAATTAAAGTTTACTGGTTGCGGGGTCGTGTGGTCAACGGTCTTGACTAGCTGTTGTTCTGTCTGTGGAGAGACTACTATTTGCAGCAACTTTCTCTTGTGTTCTCTTGTTTCGCATGTTTCTATTTTTATCACATGGAACACATTTGCACAATTGGAAAAGTTGTTCAATTTGTATGATACAAAAAATCCAAGCGTCCATTCAATCTTATTTATTATTCATTTGTGATATTTTGACATTTGATTCATTTTTTCAAAGAACCGTTGCATGTGGTGAGAGTGTTCAATTTTCTAAGTGTAAATTGCACGAAAAGTGGAACTGTTAAAAAAATTAGTATAAACTTTGAAGTGATTAATGTCGTGTTGATGCCATTCAAGGTTGCAACAGTTGCCAGTGTCCTTGGCCTGAGCAATACACAAAGCAGTTTAGCAGCTGTTGTACATGTACTTTTGCACTTTTGTCAAAATTTCTCTGAAATCCCCTCTCCTTTTCTCTCTCGGCTTCTGTATGCCGTATATTTTCAATTTCATCAATGCGAAAAAGCTGAAATTTTCAATTGCAACCCTGACATGTAACATTTATACAATTACGACAGTTTTAGCTGTCATGAATTGGAAAAAATTTTTTCTTCCATGATCATTTATGAAATTGATCAACACCATCATAATTTCTTTTGTAATTGTAAATAATCCATAATGACAATGTAATATCAACTTATCAATTATTATCCATGTATGTTTTTTTGCATAATTTTCCAAGTTGACATTGTGTATAAGTTGGAGTTTATGTTGAAATCATTTTATTGTAAATTGATATTTTTATTGAACATATTTATAGATTTTGTTACTGATGTCGAAGCAGGATCACCTTTGACAATAACATGGATTGGGGACGGAAATCATGTGGTTCGTTAGTAATGCAACTTGATTTTCTTTTTCTTCATTTACTTTCCCTACAGGAGAACATCACTTTTGAACTGGTGGATCACGACCACCAGACAACGTATACATTCGATACATTCAATGCTAGAACCAAGGAACAGCATGGAATTTTGTAAGTTTCTGAAATAAACTGGTGACTTTTGAAATTTCTATTCATCACATTATTGGTCGTTCCAGATTGCATATCGTTGAACTTTTCATACCGAACAGCGTGACTTGTATCAGTTGCTTTTTGCGTATTTTTGGTTACACGTCAAATCAAAAATTCGAATCCTCTTGTTCAGATGTGCAGGTTAAAAAAAGTAGGTTTTCCTTGTAATGGATTATTTTTGTTGTTTTTGCTGAAGTTGATTCATTAGAAATTTACCTTCAGCTGACGTCCAACCTTGCTCATCACGCGGTAAGCTGATTGATGGTAAATGTCGTTGTGAGCGCCTTTACTATGGACAGTATTGCCAATTTAGAGGTTCGTATGAAATATGTTATTCAATTTACTAAATTATAATTAATATATTAATAAAATACAAGTGAATTGTTTGTTATTGTAATATTTAAGAAAAGGTAAAATTGAAGACAACAATATTTCAATAATAATTCAAATTATACACTCTTTGAAATGCAGATGATTGTTGGAATGATGAAGATTGTGGTGGCAATGGTCAGTGCATAAGATTGGAAAAAAACGTTTTTCCCAAAAGTTTGTGCTTTTGCAATCCCGGTTGGTTCGGTTCTAGATGCAACTTGCGTATGGAAAATTATTTTCAAACTGTTTCAAAATTATTATTATTATTTTTTTTGTTGCTTTTCAAGACTCGAGCGATGCTAAATTGAGTATGAAAAATCCAAACCTTTATCGAGAGAGAACATTTGCAAAGGACAGTAAATTTTACTGGCGAATATTGGAGGTTTGATTTGTTGATCCAGTGAAAATTGATGTATGGTAATTTTATTTTCTAGGAACAAAATGAAATTGAAATAGTGATCCGCTATCCTGGAAGAAGTTGGATTGCTGTTGGTTGGAAGCCGGATGGTAAAGAGCCGTTCATTATTATTATTATTATTATTATTATTATTTCCATTTGAACATTGATATGTATATTTTACTGACAAGATGAGATAGAACGTTGTCCTCCTGAAGTAAATCACTACGAAGAATTCAAAACGGTTGACGAAAGCGGGCAAATCAAGTCAGGAAACGTAGTACCAGTTGAAGGCAAAATGGCAAGTTCAAACGCCGATGCCGTTTCAGGTAAATAAAAGTAGCGTCTGTAGTTGCTTTGCTTCTTTGCATTCTGCTTCATTCTACATATGCTTTATGTTGCATAGATTTTTTTCTTAATTTTCACGTAAAGGTAAGTTTTATAACTTTGCACAACTTTGATTCTTTTATTTTAAAAAAACGGTCATCATCATATTTAGCATCTAAATCTTTTAATGTTAGCTTAATAAGTGAATGTTGGTTCAATAGCATCAATTAGTAATTAACTAGTGCTTGTATATTTCCAAAAATGGTAAATAATAAACATAAAATGCTTTTATTTGCTGCTGACATTGCATTTCGAAATTTATAATCACAGCTGAAGGTAGAAGAAATTTAGATGTGTTTTCTGGAAAAGTACTCGAAACAGAATTGCCGAAATTAGTCACTGCTGGCCCATCACCGAATAATTTTATCACTGACATGACCATATCGGTGGAATTGCCTCTGGAAACGAATGCTTTTCAATCGAGTAAAATTATGAATTAATTGTTCTGCTTTGATGGAGTTTTTCTTTTCAGCAACCATCTCCAGTGAACATTGCTACGGTGAAATGCACTGGCCATCAGCATGTACCACTGATTGCACTTATCGTGCATCGTGGAGTTATGCAGAAGAGTCTGACTTAATTGAATTTTCTATTGAAGCGAAACTGACACCAAATTCTTGGACGGGGATTGGATTTTCTTCCGAACAAAGAGCGGTACAGAGTTGTTTATGCTTGGATGAAGTTGGACAAAATTAATGCTATCCTTTTATCTCACATTCAGGATAATGTGGACATGATCATGGTGAAAAGTGTAGATGGCTCATTGACTGTGCATGACATGCACGGAAGACTGGAAGAGTTGATTCCTGATTCTGTACAAAATGTTATTGTCGCCGGAGAACTTGGATCCCACGAAGATGGAATTTTACGAGCATCCTTTAGCAGACCACGGACCACGTTGGACTTTCTAAATGACGTTCAATTCACTGATAATGAGTGTTTTTACATGGTATTTCCTGTCGAAGGTGGTAAACTTGACCGAGATGGAAGCATTTCTCAACTGGCTTCTATTATCAAATTCTCAGGAAAGAAAGTCTGCGTGAAAAGTTGTCATACTATAACAAATCACAGTATGCATATTTGGCATCTTTAGCACAAAATTTAATATGAAACTTTTTAAAAATACATAGCCTAGTAAATTTCACTTATAAATAACTATTTAAAATGAACTAAATGTATAAAGTAAGGGAGTGCAAGATGTAAGAAGATATTGAAAAAAAAACAACTGAATCTTTGAAATATTTTTATCAGTGAAAATCAGGGGTGAAACAATTATTTAAACTATGCAATATTATAAGTTGAAAATCATGAATCAGAAGTTGTGACGTTTGGAAAAGTTTATCCTTTTGAAATGATCATTTCAGAAAATTGTCAAACTGAATACAAATATCCGTCTGACTGTACAAACAACGACTGTGAATACATGGCAAAGTGGAAATACAACTCTGACGATGACAGCGTCACATTTCAGATTAGCTCGAAAAATTTGGACAGATGGACTGGAATCGGTTTTTCTAGAACTGGTTCAATGGTACGTTCAAAAATAATCTCACTCCATTTAAGGAATTAAATTTAGCTCAACAGCGACATTATTATGGGATGGGTGCATGATGGTATGGGTGTTGTAACAGATCGATTTGCGTACGGCAAGCATCAGCCAGCCATTGACAAAGAACAGGACATTTATGATGTAGAAGGCAGGATTGATGGAGATGTTCAAACAATTACGTTTACTCGAAACAGAACAACCACTGACTATCGAGAAGATTTGCCTCTTACAGAATGTTTGTATTTCTTGTTTCCAGTCGGTGGAGGAAGCATTAATGCAGCAAATGATGTCGATCGCCTCAATCCAAGCGCAGCAATTGGATATCACGACAAACTTTCTCCACAGATCTCTTCTGAACCTATTTGTATTTGCACTGGTATTACAATTACAATTGCAGTTGCATATTGTAGTTGAACTTTTATTGTTAATTTTTAGGCCCTCCGTCATCATCTTTTCGTCATAAACGTCAAGGTATGAATGATTTGAAAACAGTTATTCTTTTTTTTGCTGAAGAAGTAATGTGTTCATTTGATGAAACGTTTCATTTCGAAATGAGACGAATGAATACTTTATAATGGTAATTTTTACAGATACACAAGCACCGATGTATTTGGGATGCTCAGATGTGATTATTGGTTCTGTTATCAATGATCAGTGTCATATCAAGGCAGTAGTGAAGGGATTGCAAAATGAAACTCGTACTGATCAAATAATTCGATCCGCCATTGGATATGAAAACGATGCACAAACTACTATCATTGTTCGACGTAGACTAAGTTCTCCGAGCAATGTTATGGCTCCTGTTCGAGATGAGCGGGTGACTTTGCTTTGGGCAAAAGGGACGATTAAGCCAGCAGCTGCGGATGCGGATGTCAATTATTATATGGACAGTGCATCGCTTTACAAACATCACGAATTGTATCAACCAAATACATACCAAAGTGGCATTATGTCGATAAACTTTTTTGAAAAGCCATCTTATGACCAGCAGTCGATTTGCGGTGGGCAATTCACTTATCCAAAGGCGTGCGGTGAGACAGCACCGTGTAAATATGAAGTGCAATGGGAGCGAACAGGTCCGAAAGTGCAATTTACATTCAAAGTAAAAATTGCCCGTAATCATTGGACTGGAATAGGTTTTTCTGAAAATGGAAAAATGGTAAACAGTAATTTTAATCGTAGACGAATTTGAAATTTTCTGATCGTTTTCCAATTTGAAATAATAATTAATATCAATTCTTGAAGTAGTGTTTACTTGCGAAGTTAATAATAGTTCCATTCGAACTGAAATGTTTAGGCTGGAAGTGATGCAGTAATCATATCAGTGTTGGATGATGGAAAAATCGAAATTACCGATCGTTTTATTTCTGATTACAGCGAGCCTACGGTTGATGAAAATCAGAATATTTTTGACATTGACTACACCTACAATAACGGAATACTGAGAGCACGTTTTTTCCGTGCTTTAACAACTGACGACATGTCAAAAGACATCAGCTTGGAAAAGTGTGTCTACTTTTTGTACCCCTACGATGGTGGAGAAATCAACGACGACGGAAGTATGAAAATGCATCAAAATGTTCCTGAAAGATCCGCGACGCAAATTTGCTTGGGCCATTGTCATTCAGATGGAACGATAATTCAAAAAAAGCAACCAGAATTCAATGGTAAAATTTGAATAATAACGAAACTTCTTTCTGAAACACGTTTCACACGAGGATTGTACTGTTTATTAAGCACCATTGAGTACGTCAAAGCAAACTCGATATCGACTTCGTTTTACTGTTTTGAATCATAATTTCACTCAAGAAATGATTGGCAAAAACGAACAGCAGAACCGGCAACTTTTGCTTCATTTAGAGAACGCGGTAAGCTGTAAAATAATAATTTCAATGAAAGTTAATAGCAATAATTTCAGATTGCCAGCGTTTTCCGAAAGAAATTTGATGAAAATATTGACGTGCATTTGTCAAGCTTAAGGTACACTATTTTTCCATTGAACATAGGCAGGATAATGTATATTTTGCATTTACCAGCGATTCCAAAGTGGACATGATTTTAACATCAGATGGACATCTTACAACAGATGAACTGTATGATACAATCTTACCAGCAGCGAGAAGAGGACCAGTAGAAAATTTTCAGATTGATCAGAACAGTGTCGAAATTGCAACACGTTAAGCATTGTAATGTGAAATGTTCAGAATTGTATAATTGTTTCCGTTTTTATTTTAGTGGATCAATCTCCAACAGCAGAAGAAATTCGAAACTACATTATTATTGCGGTTGTATCATTGATCGTTCTGGCAGCAATAATATTCACTATTTACATATTGTGGCGTATGGGAACACGAAAGAAGAAAGTCATGGTAAGATCTGTATGGAATGACGATGATTTTAAAAAAGTACTTATGAAAAATACAAAATTTAACATCCAATTGTTTCAGTACCCTCCACAGATGTCAGGTGAAAATGCGAAACACTACGTTAATTACAACTACGCACCAACATATCCGATGGGCGCTCCTTTGTATCCATACTACCATCACTATCAGTACTCCAATACAAGCACGGTTACAGCGCACGACAAAACACCAACTCCACCGAGACCGACAACGGCTCGTACTGATGGGTTTGGTGCAACGGCAGCAGAACAGAATAAATCGAAAAATACAACTACTTACGGCGAATGGCGGAACCGTATCTATGGGAACAGAGCCGTCGACGGCGCATTACAATCCAGAACTCCAAACAACAATCGTTATCAGCATAATGACTCAAAATCGAAGCCTTACGTAACCTATCCGAACGATCCGCACAATTACTATACTTTGAACGGAACCAGTAGACTGAGCCGAGGCCCTGGAAGCTCTGTTACATCTCAAGGCAGGTGATGTGTCTTATTATTTATTGGTAAACACATTGTACAGAACTTCACAAAAAGAAAGCAACATTTAAGCGTGTTTTCTTAAACGAAATCAAAAAGAAATCATAATAAATTGCTATTAGTGCAACCTGCTATTCTTATCTGTTTCATTTTCTATCAGTGAAAATCAATTGCATCATATTCTACTTCAGTTTAGATATAAATAATATACTAAAGTGGAAAAACTTTCTATTGTTTCCCACGGTGCACTGCTGACAAACGACAACGCTTAATGTGAATTTATTTATTATACAATCATAATTATATCAACTTTAATTTGGTACAGATAATTAATAGAAAATCCAAACTAAATTGAAATTCTACTCTATCATTTGTTTCTTAAAAAATATATTCATGTATAAATTAAAAATGAGTATATAACAATGGTATAATGAAAATCAATTCAGATAACAATGAGTGAAAAATTTACAAAATGAAATGGAACAAAATTAATCAAGTTCAAAAATACAGTATATTTCAAATGAATATTAATTTTACGAAAATATAAAAATGATGATTGATCATTGAACTAATCGGCGATTAGTTCAAATTCAGTAACATTGAGAGAATAGCACTATTTCTGAAAATGCAAGTCTTCGTTCAACCATAATAATGTGTTCATGTATAACATAAGAAAAAAAGACCAGCCATTCATAATACGGGGACAGAGGAAAAAAATAAACACCACAAATGCATAGTCGATCACAAAGCTCAACATAATGCTTCTAAGCCACGTATTTCTAACAAGTACATTTTGATTGTCAGAAGCATTTTCTTCAGCAATCCCAAGTTTCTCTGAAGCCGCGTTCGCTTTTTTGGCACTTTTCTCATTTTGGCAATTTGCAATCATTGTTGTCGCCTCTTCAGAAACTTTCATTTCTTGAACATATTGCGCTTCAACCGTTCGAACATCTGTAGAATCATGCTTGCCATCTTCATCACCTTCTGAAGCTTTTTCTTCAATTAGAATCCACTCTGAAGCGGTAGTCGCATCTTCACTGCTTTCTGCAGTTTGACTTCCAAAATCGAGGAACGAATTTTCCCTGATTTGACTGTTACCGCTCAAATATTCACATATTGAAATTCCAAAATTTTGTGAATATGTCGGAACACTATCCTCGATCACTGAATCCTCAATTGATGAACTGACCGACGCGAATATATCGCATGATGCTAAACTGCTGGAAAATGTACTCGAATAATTTGAATGCTGGTGTATGAAATTCGAGTCATAGGAACTTCTTTGACTGAAGTCATCGTCCGGCATTAATGGCTTCAGAAATCGTTCATTATCGAACTGTTTATGTTCGAATATTTCAATTGTATTTATACTATTTGAGACCTTTATATCAGAAGTCGAATTTTCACTAATATCAATGCTCCAAGATGCTTTTTCGAAAACTTCTTCTGCTTCAATAATTGCAACTTCTTGCGAAGCTTTCCTCACTTCCTCTCCTTTCAAACTTTCACTGTCTTCGTCAACGAACTTTAACGGCCCAAGACGTTTCTCCCTGTCCAAATGTTCATTTTCCACAATTCCAACATCCCCTGAATTACTGTTAGAGTCTACGTCACTTGTGGAACTCATGCCGTCTGCAGTGATCGACGACCCCTGTAGAGAAGCAGATTCTTCGATCGAATTTGCCATTTCCACATGTCTCTGTTCACCTGAAACTGTATCTGATTCGTTAATATTTTTCGAATCTACATCAACCGCTATGATCAACGACGCTTCTTCAATACCTTCTTCCTTATCAAAGTTTTGTTCTTCATTCGGCAAAACCTCCTTCAATGCGCCCTGCGCATCATAATCATTTTCTTCAATTTCACTACCTAAAACCAGCAAAGAAGGTTATTCAAAAACGTTTCTGTAGTATGAAACTTTCCATTTGTATATTTGAACTGCCTCCCAACATGGTTTTATTTTTCGATTTACCTTTATTAGTCTGATGCTTCATGTCGGCGCCAGCCATTTGATTCATCGACTTTTTGTTCAATTCATCGACACTTTCTGCTGTCTACATTAGAATAACAAATTTAAGTGTAATGTTATAAATTACCTGTGATAGTTTGAATATCTTACATTTTTTTCCATTTTTTTGCAGTTGTTTGTAAAACGTTTCTTAAAGGCTACTCGCTTTTACCGCAAACACTAAACTGAATCGACTGTGTTTAATGCTGTTTGATATATATGGCACATTTTAAAGTGAATTTTGTTTAAACTGAATTGAACTACAGTGAACTTTAATTTCTGATTGTCAGGTATAAAAAGTGAATAGCGATTGTACTTATTTTAAAGTGAAAATTTGTCTCAATTTTATTTGGGAATATACTGAAATTTTGACAAAATTATGTCTACAATTTGTTTTCATTTTATACATAATGTTGTTTAAAATATCTTATAATTCAAAAAACTTTTTAGTTATGTTTTCTAAATTTAGATTTTTTTCAACAACTAATTTGTCGTACTGAACTAAAGAGAAAAACGTATTTTTTTGCAGGATATCTTGATTGAAAAGATAAATTTTTTGTTAGTTTGGTGTGATGCAAAAATTTATCTGTAGCAGAGGAGTGAAATGTGTTGAGCAGAGAGTTGAGCGGTAGAAACTTCATTTTGGGTACTAGTGGTGTTTGAGAATTTGCCGGGAATAGTAGACTGAACTGATACCCTGGAAAATCGGTTACATCTCAAGGCAGGTGATGTGCCTTATTTATTGGTAAACACATTGTACAGAACTTCACAAAAAGAAGCAACATCTAAGCGTGTTTTCTTAAACACAAAGAGAAATCATAATAAATTGCTATTAGTGCAACCTGCTATTCTTATCTGTTTCACTTTCTATGAGTGAAAATCAATTACATCATATTCTACTGCAGTTTTGATTTAAATAATATACTAAAGTGGAAAACTTTTCTATTGTTTCTAACGGTGCACTGCTGACAAACGACAACGCTTAATGTGAATTTATTTATTATACAATCATAATTATATCAACTTTAATTTGGTACAGATAATTAATAGAAAATCCAAACTGAATTGAAATTCTACTCTATCATTTGTTTCTTAAAAAATATATTCATGTATAAATTAAAAATGAGTATATAACAATGGTATAATGAAAATCAATTCAGATAACAATGAGTGAAAAATTTACAAAATGAAATGGAACAAAATTAATCAAGTTCAAAAATACAGTATATTTCAAATGAATATTAATTTTACGAAAATATAAAAATGATGATTGATCATTGAACTAATCGGCGATTAGTTCAAATTCAGTAACATTGAGAGAATAGCGCTATTTCTGAGAATGCATTTCTCGGTCGTGCAATGACATTGCGTGCATAAAATATAACGCAATGAATAGCGCAACAACTTCTACCGGAGTCAAAAAAAACGCAGAAAATAGAAAAACCAACCCCCATCCTATGCATCGATTTCTGCTTTTTAAGAACCACCAATCGTCGTGAAAAACGTCCCTTGCACAAAATACAACTTTCTTAGAAACGGCTTTGGTGTCTCCATCGTTTTTTGAACTTCCAACATCTCCATTGATCGACGACGCTTTTGCAGGAACTTTATCTTCGATCCAACATTCCACTAATACAGTCCGCACTCCTCTTGTTTCAAATCCTCCTTTACCGTGTCGACTTACGGGTAGTTCCACTACACCAAAACGTTCATGCACTACATCCTCAAAGTCACCAATTAATCTCTTCGTTTTACCATCCTCGCTACAACTTTCACCATGCGCATCCAGCGACGATGCCTGTTCAGAATTTTTCCCTTCGATACAATGTTTCATATCGTAAAAACCAAACTCCTCAAGATCAATTATGTCGTCATCGTCAGTGTAGATAAACTTGACATCTGAAAGGTGGGAAGACAGCTGCTGAGTAGCTGTCTTTTCACCCATATTTTCCCCTTTCATAATCTGTACATCGATTGAAGCGCAACTTGTCGCATCGAGATTATTCGAAGTTTCATGAACTGCTGTAATCGACGACGCTACATCTGATACCGTCTCCTCGGACGAATGTTGTGCGTTAATTATACCAACATCTCCTGAAGTACTCTTAGAATCTACGTCACTTGTGGAACTCATGCCGTCTGCAGTGATCGACGACCCCTGTAGAGAAGCAGATTCTTCGATCGAATTTGCCATTTCCACATGTCTCTGTTCACCTGAAACTGTATCTGATTCGCTAATATTTTTCGAAGCTACATCAACCGCTGTGATCAACGACGCTTCTCCAATACCTTTTTCCTTATTAAAGTTTTGTTCTTCATTCGGCAAAACCTCCTTTAATGCGCCCTGCGCATCATAATCATTTTCTTTAATTTCACTACCTAAAACCAGCAAAGAAGGTTATTCAAAAACGTTTCTGTAGTATGAAACTTTCCATTTGTATATTTGAACTGCCTCCCAACATGGTTTTATTTTTCGATTTACCTTTATTAGTCTGATGCTTCATGTCGGCGCCAGCCATTTGATTCATCGACTTTTTGTTCAATTCATCGACATTTTCTGCTGTCTACATTAGAATAACAAATTTAAGTGTAATGTTATAAATTACCTGTGATAGTTTGAATATCTTACATTTTTTTCCATTTTTTTGCAGTTGTTTGTAAAACGTTTCTTAAAGGCTACTCGCTTTTACCGCAAACACTAAACTGAATCGACTGTGTTTAATGCTGTTTGATATATATGGCACATTTTAAAGTGAATTTTGTTTAAACTGAATTGAACTACAGTGAACTTTAATTTCTGATTGTCAGGTATAAAAAGTGAATAGCGATTGTACTTATTTTAAAGTGAAAATTTGTCTCAATTTTATTTGGGAATATACTGAAATTTTGACAAAATTATGTCTACAATTTGTTTTCATTTTATACATAATGTTGTTTAAAATATCTTATAATTCAAAAAACTTTTTAGTTATGTTTTCTAAATTTAGATTTTTTTCAACAACTAATTTGTCGTACTGAACTAAGGAGGAAAACGTATTTTTTTGCAGGATATCTTGATTGAAAAGATAAATTTTTTGTTAGTTTGGTGTGATGCAAAAATTTATCTGTAGCAGCGGAGTGAAATGAGTTGAGCAGAGAGTTGAGCGGTAGAAACTTCATTTTGGGTACTACTGGTGTTTGATAATTTGACCGAAAGGCATAACATTCCAATTTTCGAACAATCGTGATCAGAGATTAATATGAAAATTAATTCAGTGATAACGGAATACTAACGTGGCAAGCAATGAACGATTCGTTAAAGATAAGAATGCGAAGGCCGAATAATGAAGTGCAATGTTGTGATGAACAGTCAACTGCTGTGGCTTATTTCGAGGTTGGCCTGTTGTCATTGTCCTCTTTTTTTTCTTGTGGCATTTCCCGCTTTTCTGCCAAGTTCAGTGAAATTGAAGAGCGAATTCTGCGAAAAGTGTCCATTGATTTAATATCTGTCTAAGATATTCTTTAGAAGTATTTTATTTTATTGTTGTTATGTGTTTGAAAGCAGCTTTTAATTTTTGTGACAAAAATGTGCTTCTTATTGGAATGCTTTTATCTTGAAAAGATGACGTGAATATTAAGAAACAATGTCGAGCTTTGAATGCTTTTCAATAGTAAACACGCTGTTTGTTTAAAATGTTGCATATATGTAAACAATTGAACGCGTTTATTGCTCGTTCTCTTTTTCTTTCCTTTTATGCATACGTTTTGTGCTTATCGATGATACTTGAAAAGCTATATAGTGATTGATATTCAAGTTGATTTTGTCGATCAATGTAAGGAATAGTAATTTTCTGTTTTTGTCGAATTTGATATAGACTTTTTCAACGTTCAACGTTACATTCAATCAGTGTAACAGTTGCATCATTTGAAATTTTCATAAAATATTATATTCTAAAACTGATTTATCTGAAGAAAGTACACAAAATGTTTTTTGAATTTTGTGATATTTTGTTATTTTGTTTTTCAAAAATGAAGGGTTGCAATTTAAAAATGAACTTGATTTTTATTTACTTATTCTATACGTACGTACATTGATATATATATATATATATGTGTTTGTATGTATGTTGTTTGAATTTGAGGATATTTATGTAGCAAGTTTAAATTTTAAAGTGATAAAAAAAGATTGTTTCCACTGATTTTAATGCAATGTTCATTTTTTACGGTAAATTTTCTTCCCTCTTCCTAATCCCATGAAAAAGGAAAAAATTTGATTGAAAATAAAAAAAATTCATGCTCCGTTTACAATATGATTTACAATTGTTCGACCACTGCCGGTCGTTTGTCAAAGCTTACGCTGTTGGTTGGTGTGATTCCATTTGTTGCCGGCTGTTCGTAATAAAATATGTCAAATTGCATCTCGTCCATCTTTGCCATTTTGACTTCTTTTCGTTTCAGGGGGTTGAAACCAGATTTTTCTATCAAAAGCATACCCAGTCGTACGCTGGCAACCTTGCAAACAAATGGGAAGGCCTCATTTTAGAGACCATCATTTAGCATGCTATTATTATTATTATTATTATTATTATTATTATTATATTTATTTATTGTGGAAAATTGATTTTCATTTAATTGCTAACAGTTTGTTGTAGTTTATTTTGTTTGAAAATGTTTTTAACAAAAGGTTTTGTTTTCAGAGCATCAACTGTTGAAATTGAAGCTAATCCAAGAAGCCCATTGCTCGATATCAATACCGATAATCAGATGATAACTGCAGAGCAAAATGAAAACAGGTGAGTTAAAGATAGATAGTCAAGAGAGACAGAGTGGAAGAGATATAGAATGAAATATAAATCTTTTCTTCAAATATTTGAAGTGAAATATAAAATTGGCATACTGTAGGAATTTTAGATATTTAATTTTTAATTTGTCGCTTTAATTTTATACAAGTTGCGTTTGTAATTGACGAATCTCGGTTTTGATAAGCAAATTGTGCTCAAGAATCCAGACTAGACAGTATATTGAGTAAATAAATATTCAGTTTAATCTTCGCAGTGCTAATCAAGCGCGCTGAAAGAAGCGAAGCTTTCCAAACAGCCCATTCTCGACGCAGAACAATTCCAGCGTTCTTTTGCGTTTCGTCGTAAATTTCTCAACAGTTTTTTCATTTTTTGAGAAATTGAAATCCCAATGACGTGAGTAATATTTATTAATATTCTGATGAGCAGCATTTTGCAAAATTGATAATTTGTCAAATATTTCAAAATTCCAATTTTAATTTGAACGACATTGGAAGAAATTTTTTAAATATTTTTTTGAATCCTGCTTTTTTTGTATTTTTTTTCTTCTTTTGGTCGTCAGGGTGACTGATGGCAATGCTAATTTAAGCTTATTTTTCATTCCCTTGTACTACTACTACTACTACTACTACTGCTGGTGCTTTTGTTGGGCCTGTTGTTTTCTGGTTATCAGTGTCAAGTTTTGCTTTTTTTTCTCTTGCTCGTTAAAAATTATGGCAACATTTTTCAAAGTTGGCATTATCGAAACGAATCTATTTCTCTGTTGGATTACGTTTGCGTTTGTTGTTCGTCATTTTTATTATATTCTATGATCTTGATGATGCAAATGAATGGGGAAAATTGCAATTTTGAAAAAGTAACACTTGCATCCGGCAGCGTTCACTTTTGAAGCGCGTTATTATTACTTTTGAGAATATGATGCTTCACGAAATTGAAGAACACTAATCTGATCATTCGGGAACACCACTGTTATTTCACGTGCAGTTGTTCCACGTGCAAGTTCCTTATTGCATGAATTTAAGCCTCATCACTTACCGTTCATGCTTGCTTGCTTGTTCAACAAATTGTTGCTGTTTGTCATTTTTGAAATTATTTTATTCAGTTCAAAAAAATGAAATGAAATTGAAACGAGAAAAATGTTCTACGCAGCGCCAGCGGAGGATGGAAATTTTCTTCTTTACATTTTTTTTCCTTGTTTACTTGTTGGTTTGTTTCCATAAATGACAGCCGATCGATGATCAATTTGCTTTCGAAAATTATTTATTTGAACAGTTGAAGAATTTTGCAGTTGAAATTTGACATTTCATTCTGATGAAGAAGAGTCGAATTCTAGTTTGTGGCAATTTATTAATTTTTGGCAAAAAGTTCATCTCCTGTCAGTGATAAAACTAAATTGTTGGACAAGAACAATACAAGTTTGTTTATTTGTTTGTTTTGGCTTTTTGTAGCACTTTTCGTCGATTTTTATCATTGAAATTGAAGAAAATTATTCATTATTAATTTTTTTAAATTATTTTTTAATAAATTATTTCCAATTATTTCATTTCATTAATTTGAAAGTTTCGGATGAGGATTATTTTTCGTTGTCTTCTTCAACTGATCTAATAATCATTTGTCAAGAGAATTGTTTGAATACTTGAAATAATATTCTCAGTTCCAATATTGATGCATTTTGCCAATTTCCAAATAGCAAAATTGCATGTTATCTCATTTCTTCAGAGGGGGATATTTGCGTGTGTTTGTCGTCACTTGGAAACAGTTATTGCACTGTTTAATAGAGACAGGCAATGACAACGTTGAAAAGCATCCATCTGCTGCATATTGTGCACGAAATCTTTTTCATCTTTGTTGCATATACAAATTAGATGGTACTTACTTTTCAGAT
Source organism: Trichinella spiralis (assembly GCF_000181795.1). Taxonomy (NCBI): domain Eukaryota; kingdom Metazoa; phylum Nematoda; class Enoplea; order Trichinellida; family Trichinellidae; genus Trichinella; species Trichinella spiralis. Next base: position 1,935,706 of record NW_003526945.1, on the reverse strand, counting down.
ACAAAAAATTCTTTCAAATACAATTTTGATAGATCGCAGTCGAACAACAATGCTTACACGAATAACGTGGAAGAGCTGGAGGCGAAAGTTTCCATGTTGGAAATGGAAAACTATGAACTCAAAGCAAAACTTCGAGAAAATCAACATTTCATAAGGCGGGTTACTGTAATTTTGCATTTGTTTCAATGGGAAAAAAAGAACCTCTTTTGACATTTCAGAAATCCTCAGAACAGTCAAATGAAACAAGACGTTCAAAAGAAATACGAAGAATTGTCATCAGAATTGTACAAAGCTTACCTGGAGTTGCAAAAGGTTCGCTCTGAGTTGGCTCATTCGAAGAGTATGCAAAACAACGAAGATGGTCATCAAGCGGAAAAGAGGCAAACGTATAATCGAAGCAAAAAGCCAATTGTATTTTGCAAATTGATTTTATTTTTCTCATTCGCTTCTTCTTTGCAGTGAAAATATGGATAACATGGTTAGGGAGATTGACGCTTTGAAAGCATCTCTTGACAGAGAAACTAGCCGAGCTGATTGGTACCACGGGGAGGTGGAATATTTTCGACGTCGAGTTCAGGAACTTGAAAATGAAATTCAACGACGCTCATCTGAACACGCTCAAAACGACAGTGCTTTCAGGGAATGTGAACGTCTTCAAGCTCAACTGCACGACATGACCAACAAAGCCAAATGGTATGAAGGTGAAAAGGAATATTTCAAACGTGAGATGGAAAATTATTCTTCGAGGTAAGTGATGCCCAATTTGCTGTAAAAATGCACACATTTCCATATATGCAGATGTGCAGAGTTGGATAAGTACAATTGTACCATTAAAAATATTATCAACGAAGCTCTGATTGTCAGGAAAGATCCCTATTACGATCGTCAAAAGTGGAATTTAGCCCAGGTGTAAGTGGACAAATTTACCAGAAGGAAAAATTTGAAGTGGAAAATTTTCTTTTATAATTTCACTTTTCAGATCGTCCAATGAGAATAAACAGTTTCGTCATGTAATTTTTAAGTATGCTTGTGCGACAGCGCATCAGGTGTATTTGACAGCCAGCTTTTACAACTGGGAGTGCGCCATATTGATGAACAAGCAGGACGATGGAGTTTGGTCTATTGGAATTGACGTGCCGTTGGGTCGGCATGAGTTTCGATTTTTGCAATTGCAAAATTGCGACTGTAGCTCTCAGCACCCCACTTGCTACAACGATTACGGTAGTATGAACAATTGGATCATGGTAGAATGAAGAAAGGTGGCAATTTTGAATTAGAATTTTAGCTTTCGGTTGCTTTTATTACACAATTTGCCCGACATCAAAAATTAGTATAATTTCCAATTCGAAAATCTTTACTCTCTTGTCATGGTGAAATTATATTATTCTTCTCAAAATGCCTCTACACACAAAACCCACCCACCCACAGATTTATTTTATTTATATACTTTGGTTTCTGTTTTTTCTTTTTTACTTAAATGGACTAAAAATAAAATCAACAAATATTAACATTTGCAGTAAGAGCAGACAGACAGACAGAATGGATGAATGATTTGCAATTAATTCAACTGTGATCATCATGTGAGTGAGTAAAACACATTTGTTAATTTAATTTGTGTTTTGTGTGTGTGTGTGTTAGTGTATATGCTTGGCAATTAGGAGAATTTCGAGGAGAAAAAAGAAAATTGCGTTCAGTATTGACAAAGTTGAAACGATTATTCATTTTATTATTTTATTTATTTGATTTAACTGGGGAGAAAAATGTTTGAAATTTCCTTCAGCACATTGAATTATCAACTGAAAGCGAGCATTATCTCTTTTCTATTATTATTATTATTATTATTCATTTTCTTCTTCCATTTCTTGTTTCATCATTCAACGGTAGCTGTCGGTGACGTAGAACGGTTGCTTGCGACGCTTCAACTCTTGTACAGTGCGAACAATATTTTTCACGTCATCTATACCGCTGTGGAGTCGGCCTTCGTGTTCAACGCCCAAAGATTGCATCATGGCGATCAAACTTTTCGGATAATTGCCAGTAGCATTGCAAGCGATCTTCTTTATATTGATCCAACTTTTGAAATACAACGGTACCGGATGTCCCATCCATTTACACTGATTGCGGAGTTGGTAATTCAAATCCCAACTGCCGCAGGTGACCATTGTCCACTTGTCGCGTTGTTCGTCGGTCAGCAGCTGTTGTTCAGCTAACCAACCGTCAAACTGTGTCAAAACTTCGGTCAGTGTCGGCTGATTGTTGACCATGTCTTGGACAATGCCGGTCAGATTGGTGCAGAATGAGCTCAAATTTGGATGCACCTCTGGACGGACGTACGAGTGGAACTGAGAAACGATTCTGTCCTCTTTCAGACTGAAATTGACGCAAGGAAATTCAATTATCTCTTGCGGCTCAATTTGTATCGGTTGATCGCAGGTTGCTTCAAAATCTAAAACTAACAAATTTTCCAGCGCAATATTTAAAAAATTGTTCAAAACACCGTTCCTCATTTTCAACATGCCTTCAACAATAAATTGTTCTGCTTTCTTCAACTGCCTAGAAATTGTGAAAACAACAATTTTACAATCAACCGCAAAAATTATGATTAATTCACAACGGTCCAACTGAAAACGTTCAAAATAGCGAGCGACAAGTCGCTTGAACTTCAAGCAATAAAATGTTCAACAAATCGAAATTGATTCTCATTCAATTTATTCATTCCAATCCAAATGTATTATGATTTTTGCTTCAGTAGGCGTTCGCTTTGTGCTTGGGTTGGAAAAAATATCCATCATTCACGGGACCTAACAACATTTCAGATATTTTAATCCAATCCGACACTTTTCCGCTGGCCATCAACGTTTCCAAATCATCACGGCCAAAATATGCAGGTGGTCGGTCATTCATCTTCTGTGGTAAATATTCAAGCAAGCCAACTGGAATGTAACGACAAAGAAACGACAACCATTCCAGCAAAAATCGGCGAGTACAGTTCACACCAGTACTGTCCGATCCCCAGTGCAGCAAACCGTATTTCACAAACTTTTTCAAAATTTCCAATCGTTCACTTGATCGAATGTCCCAGTGTCGTTGTTGCTAAAAGAAACAATTTAAGCAAACAGAGAAAAATGAAAGAAACAACTGACAATGAAAATCAATTTACAATAATTTCTGTAAATATCCATGGCTTTATCAGTGCTCCGCGAGCAACAGCAACACCTTGCACCTTGCCACAATTCAAATGCTGATAATAATCTTCATAGCTCAACACATCACCGATTCCATATAAAGGTACCGGCGATACACTGGCGCACTGGTCAATATAATGCCAATCAGACTTGTTAATGTAACGCTGATTGCGTGATCGGCCGTGCAAAACAACTCTATCCACTCCCCACGAATAGACGTCCGGCAAAAACTGATGCACCACATTGCTGTCTTTACCTATTCCTTTTTTGAAATGAAACAACACGAATACATACATACATACATACATATAAGCATTTAAACGTCGATTCAAAATCAAATTCATTCTTCCATTATTTTAAAATGGCATCAAAAAAATAAAAAATAATAAAAACAAATATTTAAAGTAAGTTAGATAACAATAAGAAAATTATTTAATCAACATCAAACTTCCAGTGTGCTCGTGAAAATGGGCAAAATTATTTGCATAAACGTGAAACACAAATAAACATTTACATAATACTTCATTATCATTTACTGTATAATTGATGAAGTGAATTAGATAAGTCATTTGCTTACTGAGATCGTCAATTAATCGTCTGGAAAAGTAGCACTGTTCAATTAAAAATGATATTACCTGTACGTAATTTTAGTGTAAGCGGAACATCGCCAAGTGCTGCTTTGGTACTTTGAACAACTTCCTTCAATTTTTTTGGACGAACAAGCAAATTGGCACCACCGCCTGCACGGCAAATATCATCCAATGGACATGCAGCGTTAATATCCAGAAAATCAAACTCTGCAAATTTTTTGATTATTTTGGTGACTGTCCACGCTTGTGCAGGTTTGTTCACACATATTTGTATGCCAAAACACTTTTCACTTTCGTGACGTACCAAACGAGCCCATTCACTCTGGAGACCTATTGAATTCAACACTTTTTTACATGTAAATTTATCAGAAAAACTTTTTTTCAAAACTGTACCCTGAAATAAGCTGGTGCTCAAAACCATTTCGGAGCATGTCACTTCGGCACCAAATTCAACGCACAGACGGCGAAACGGCAAATTGCCAAGGGTTGTAAGCGGAGCTAAACATAACTTCCCACTCCAATCAATTTTCTTCCTACACCTTTCTTTATCAAAATCGCTCTCAAATCTCACATTTCCATATTCTAAATTATATTATTGCACATGAGTTTATATAGTCTTAAAAAACTTTTATTAAGTAAAATAAATCAATCTGAAAATTATTACCACTAGATAAGCGGTGTGCCAGATTACGTATTTCTTTTTTCTGTTTCCTTGAAATTTGATTTTGCTCATCAAATCTCCACTCTTTAATCATTTCACCATTGGAATCTTTCACGATATTTTCCAAGTTCTCCAAGTTAGTATGCCCTTTAGCAAAACGACAATTCAAACCAAATTTGCAGAAACCAAGCTCTTCAAACAATGGACAATTATCGCTGATATCTGGGAGCTTATTGTCCCAATGGGCTGCTTTATCATGCGCATAACGACAATTTTCACCAAACTTGCATTCAATATTTTCGAGAATATTTGGGCACAACTGCTTCTTATCGTCGACAGTGTAAAACTGACGCTTTCTGTTTAGACCTTTTCTTTTTTCTTGAAAATTTTCCTGAGCGTTATCACCATCTTTCTCTTTCTTAGCAACTATGTATTCTGCTTTCAGTGGAGCAACACCACTGGAATCCATGACTCTAACCTCAAATGCTTCGATTTCGAAGACTTTTCAAAATTACATTTATCCAGGAAAACCAATTTATCATCGTTATCTGCATCATTTTTTTTATTTTGATTACATTATCGAATAAAATTTTCTAATATTCTAAGAAAATAATAAATAGGTAAACAATTACTTTTTTTACTGCTAGATTAAAATTAGCCTATAACACATAAACACCATAATTTCTAATATCAAAGTATTTAAACTTTCAGGAAAAAATAAAATTACCGATATGTGATGATGATAATGAAACGCACAATGTTTTATTCAAAAATTATTTTTCAATCAACTTCATAGTTTTGTTAAAGTGTACTGTTGTTAATTTTTTGCAGTCGATTTTCAGGTTATGCAAAAAACCAAAAAATTTCATCGAGAGAATTTGAAATTTTTTATCGACATGTGAATTTCAAAAATGTTCTATTTCAACGAGGACAGTTTGATTCCAAATATATTAGTAGATCGCTCCTTGTTTATGATTACAGTAGAAATTTAAGTAAAGAATAAGAACGATATATGAGTAAAATAATTTATTTTAATTTATTCAATTCAGCTATTTTATCAAGCATTTAAATCAGTTTAATTTTATAAGTTTTATGTTAAAACAACTTTTATGTAAGCACTGTATTTAAAAAACTTTTACCTTTGTTATACTGTAATTACAGTATTATCTATGAACTTTTCATACGTGTCATGTTGTGATTTGATTTATTATCTAAGAGTTCAGACTATTCTAAATTTATATGTATATTATTTATTTCTTATTTTGAACTGAGTTCTTTTTTTAAATCGATGATTTGTATGTTGATCTGTTTTATTTCTTGCCTTCCTCTGCTGAAGTTTAGATATTCAATGATAAAGAATTGGTTTTAGTTTGTAATTGCGTTTATCTGCTCAATGAATTTAATCTATTATTATATTTTAAACTTGTTTTTATCTCATTTCATCACCGTCGTTTGCTTTGTGTTTAAAGCGTGTTACGTTGCTGAGCTTAAGAATTTTAGTCCGAACAATGGGACATAGGCACAAATCTGAGCACAGACACCACAGAGTGAAGCACGAACACGAATCTAGAAGTTCATCATCGAAAAGAAAAAAGAGTAGAAGGTACATCGATTCCAGCGAATCCGAAAGTGGCACAAGTGATGAAATGCGAGTAAGAGAGGAAGAGCGACAGAAGATTGTTGAACAGAAGAAACTTCGAAAAGCGCTAATGAAAGCGTACGAAACGCCTCAACAGAAAAGAGCGCGTCGTATTGCGAAAAAAATGGCGAAAGAAGCTAGGCAAAGAAATGCACTTGGTTGGACTGGAGCTTTTTCAGTAAGGACAGTTTTTTAATAATGCGTTTTTTCATAAGATAAATACTCAATAGTTGTTTGTTCGATTGTTATTTTATTTTATATTAGGCTTATTTCATAATTTATATTTTAAAGCAGTCTAGGGAATTTTAGTTTCTTAAGAAATATGTGCTGCATGAGTTTGGCAAGTTAAATGATAATTGTAACTTTTTTTTTGTAATTGTCAATTTTCAAATTGATTTTATTATTACATTGTAAGACAGTTTTTTGGATTTTGAATAGATTGTTTTAATTTTTTTGAAAAATGAAGGAATATTAAGTTTTGTTTGACGAGGAAATTTTTTACAGTATACTTGATATTTTTTGTCGTGACAGTTGGCAGTTCTGTGTTATTAATTAAAGTAAGTAAATTTGTGTTTGTAGGACTATTCAAATGTGGACAATCCTTTCGGAGATCCACAACTTATGAAACCTTTTATGTGGCAAAAGAAATACGAAAAAGAAGGGCGTATGAACGTGACGACCAGCGAATTGATTGAAGAAAATCGTCTACGCCTTTTAGAAAATCAGGTATTTTGTGCAGTGTTCTCATATATCAGATATAAGTTGATTGTAGAATATGCATTTAATTTGTAAAATTATAATTTTGTATTATTTATTCAATGATTATTATTTTGCTTAAAACATTTAAAGATCGTCGTTTTTTCCTTATCTGAAGTTTTGAATAATGTACCATTTTTAGACGGAATTGGATAAAATTCGAGAAAAGCGTTTGCAACGAGAAGCGATGAAAAATCAATTGGAAGTTTTGCGGCGGGAAAGGGAAAACAAGGAGTTCGTTAATTGGATTAAACAAGAAAATACGTTTCACTTGGAACAAGCACGAACTCGAAGTCGTATTCGCATGCGGGAAGGGCGCGGTAATAATGAATTTATTCAAATTTCTGCATTCGGGTTTTTATATTTTTTTATATTTGATGTAGCTAAACCAATTGATTATTTGGCAACGTATGTAAGCGATGGTGAAGATCAAGATTGTGAACATTTTGAATTTCTTGAACCAACTAAATATGCTGAGGTAATGTTGAATAGCAGTTTTTAAAAATTAAATAAATTACTAAGTAATTACTTTTATGATGTGTTTATTTATCTAAATATTAAAACTGTTTTGTATTTAGGATTTGACAGTTCGTGATTACGAGGATCTGCTTGAGGATATAAAAGTATACCAAGATTATCATGGGGAAGCACTCAGTCAATTTTGGAGTGATATGGCAACAATTGTGCAGCATCGATTGAATCAACAGCTGGCCGCTTCCGGTATGAAATCTGCTTATACATTGTTTTTATATGTTTTATTTTTATTTTTGTATGGTATTACTATTTGGTATGTTTGTGTAGCCCCAACTTCTACTCGCCGACAGGAAATACATGCCTCCGTTTTCGCTGATATTGAAGAAATGCTGAATGGCAAGGATGTGGAACATTTGTTAATTCTTGAACAGCAGATCCAGAACAAACTGAACACTGATCAAAGTGAATTAGACGTCGGATATTGGGAAATGGTGCTTTCATTGTTACGCTTACGCGTTTCTTATTTGCGTTTGAATGAAGATTACGAGCGGCGTTTAAAGAAATACAAGCGAAAGGTAAACGTTTGAATTTTAAGATTATTGGTGAAAATTTTCAATTTATTCACGTTAAGAGAGAAAACGAACCCTCAGACGTGATAGAGATTACGGAACCTGTCCAACGTACATGGAAGTATGTTTTTTTTTCGTTTTTATGAAATGTATTTACTGTATTTTATTCAAGAACTCTGACAAATGAAGAACGTGAAGCGGAAACGATAAAAGCATACAGAGAAGGAAATTACAGTCCAGTGTGCCTGAATCCCAAATCACTTCCACAAAACGTGGTTCCGCTTGAACCTGATCATAAAAAATATGACATCAACGCATTACGTTGCAATTTGGTAATATATAAATATATCCGTTTTTTGAAAATTTGATTTGATTCGATTTTCATTATGATATTTGATTATTTGATTTTTTAGAATAAAAATAACTGGCTGGATGATTTTATAGCTGAGGCAAAAAAGGGAATGACCAGTGATGAAGCTACGTTTGCTGTAGAAGAAAATATTCAAAAAGAAAGGGCATATTTGTGGTCAGATCGATTTCGACCTAGAAAACCGCGATATTTCAATCGTGTTCACACAGTAAATACATTACCAATTACCATTGTTTGGTTGTTTTTATTGAACTTTGATTCAGGGTTTTGAATGGAACAAGTACAACCAAACTCATTACGATTTGGAAAATCCCCCACCAAAAATTGTGCAAGGCTACAGATTTAATGTATGTAAATTTTCTTAAAGTCTTTTATTCAAATAATCATCTCATATGAACATGAATTGTAGATTTTTTATCCGGATTTGATCGAACCGAAGCCCCCGAGATTTAAAGTATCTCCTTGTGAGAATGACCCCGATTTTTGCGTATTGAAAATTGAGGCTGGCCCTCCCTATGAAGTAAGTAGATTGCCTTGATATGCAGTTTTTTCAAGGAATAAATACCAGTTTATCACCACTATGAAATATGAATATATGTTTTATTCTATTTAGGATATAGCTTTTAAGATTGTGAATAAAGAATGGGAATTATCGTGCAAAAGAGGTTTTCGTTGCCAGTTTTATAATGGCATTTTTCAGCTGTGGTTTCATTTTAAGAAATATCGCTATCGTCGATGATCACTGTCCGAATACGAACTGTTCGCCTCATTAGGGATATTTTATTCTTGATTTGTAATCTGATTTTGAATTTACACAGTATATGAAGAATAAATGAAGATCACTTGCGACGATAATGTTCTATTGTTAAAGTGTTATTCCAATGGATTTGTTGTTCATTACCTTGTATCATTGTGTTATTTATTATTGAAAGGGAATATTTGAATAACGCAATTGCAAGTTTTTTTGTAATTGTGTAAGCTGATATTTAAAAATTAATGTGTTAAAAGACCATTTGCCCTAGTCAACCATATAACTAATTTTAAAAAATGCCTAGACGATTGTAATTCAGTAAATTACTCATAGTTGAGTGAGTTAATTATACTGTAAATAAGTATGATAATGTATTCACATCATTGGTGAATTGAACTTGATAATCTTTTTATTGTAGCAGGTGTATCGAGATTGTGTCAGAAATTTATATCCATTTTTTGTGAATCACATCAGTATTTTGGATTGTGGTATAACTTATTTTTTGATTTTGAAAAGAAGGTGACATGCAAGCGGCTCGACATTTGCTGGTTGACTTATTGGGAAGAAACTTCTTACGATCAAGTGTACGTTACAGATCCAGTGCGGCGTTTAATACCATAATTTTATTTGTACCACAACAAGAAGCTTGGATTGTTGAAAGAATGGGAAAATATTATCGAATATTAGACCCAGCAAGTGTTCCAGTTTGCAATTATTTCATATTACAGCATATTTTATCGGTTTTGTTTAGGGATTAAATATTTTAGTACCCATCATAGATCAGATTAAATATATACAAAGTTTGAAAGAAATTGCAATAGAAATTCCTCAACAAAGCGCAATCACTATAGGTTGGTGTTGGCTTTTAATGAAACATAAGAAATTGTTATGAATGAACTTGACATTTCAGTCTGTACCTTGAGCTTTGTGTTTTAGACAACGTTGCGCTGAATATTGATGGAGTTTTATACCTGAGAATTGTGGATCCGTATAAAGTGACGAACATTTTTATGATTATTTTCAAAAATGTAGCATTTTTTGAAATTTTGTTTCAGGCATCTTATGGAGTTGAGGAACCCGAGTTTGCAATAACTCAGTTAGCTCAAACGACGATGCGGTCTGAAGTGGGGAAAATTACTTTAGATACGGTGTTTCGGGAACGTGAATCACTGAATGAAAGCATTGTTTGTAAGAATATATTGTGTTTTTTTTAGAGAAACATTTCACAGAAGTCGAAAGAATTATTGCACTTTGTCTGTGCGGATCTTTTCTTTTTTAGAATTTGATATTTTATAAAATTTTTACTAGGGTATAGCAAAATGACGGTGAAAGTATTGGATTTTGAATTTTTAATTCGAATTCAATATTTAAGACAATGAGACGAATTTAGAAATGTAAATTATTTTATTCTATCCAATAATTGATTATATTGAATTGTTATTGTTCATTTTAATTGCTGGTATGCTCTTGAAAATGCGAGTACAGTGTTGTGGTGAATGTAAATTTTAAGGATAATATTTTTTTGAATTACGGTCAAGTGGGAATTTTCTGTCCACGTTCTTGTATTTTAAATTTTATAGTTGCGTTGAACAAAGCCGCCAGTCCTTGGGGAATTACTTGTATGCGCTACGAAATTAGTAAGTTTTTTAGTTGATTTAATGATTTTATTTATTTTGAACATTGTTTTCAACTAATACAGGAGACATGAAAATGCCGAAGAAAATTGAAGAAGCGATGCAAATGCAAGTGGAAGCGGAACGACGCAAAAGAGCATCAGTACTGGAATCAGAAGGTTAATGTTTAAAACATTTTTTTGTTTGTTGTTTATCTTTAATTTGATATTGATTTTTTTTTCATTTTTTAAAAATGTACTGTTGACATGGTGAAGAATATTTTATATTCAGGAGTAAGAGTGGCTGAGATTAACGTTGCCGAAGGGAAGAAGTCTGCAAAAATTTTGGCTTCCGAAGCAGAAATGCAAGAAAAAATTAACAGAGCTCAAGGCAGGCGAATACTTTTGATGAGGTTCATTTGATTATTTTCAATTTTAGGAGATGCCAGTGCTATAATAGCAAGAGCGGAAGCAAAAGCAAAAGCAATTCAAATCATTGCCAACGCTTTGGCAAACAAGGTAAATTTAATTAAAGGCATGTTTAATGTTAAATAATGTTATTTTTATCTTTGTTTTATAAATATTTTACATATTTTTGAAGCATAAATAAATTTAAATTTGAAATAAAGTGGTTTTTTGGTTTTTTAGGATGGTCATAATGCAGCCACATTAGCTATAGCTGAGCAGTACTTGAATGCATTTGGAAACTTGGCGAAAACGAACAATACATTAATATTGCCGGCTGATGCATCCAATTTGACCGGTGTTGTTGGGCAAGTAAGTTCCATAAATATATTTTTTTGTTTATTTTTATGTTTAATAATTTTTATTATTTTGCGGTTGTTTTCCCTTCAGGCTTTGACAATGTACAAAGCTCTTTCAAATAAGATGGACGATGTTAACAAAGGAAAGATTCATTCCGATTCAAAGTAGAGGCACGTATTTGGAAAATTTTCACCTTGATCACATCTTTCTTAAGCACTCATTATTGCACCATTAAGTTGGATTGGTTTTGGTAAATAAATTCTACTCGGTTGCATGACAGAATTTAAACTAAAATTGAATTTTTTAATTACAGTAAGACGCAAAGTTGTTTAACATGATAGATTTTTTTAAAATAAATGGTATTCATGGTGATTTAAAGAAGGATAGAACAGGAAAAATTATTGCTTTTATTTCAAAAGCAGTATTTTTTCTTCGTATGCATTATTATAGTGAACAATTTCCGTATGGAAATTGTGTGCAGATTTTTAGTTTCATTTTTAAGTCATCAGTAAGATGGATGATAAATTTGTAATGCAGAATTGATTTGGAATTGAGCGATAATTTTCTGTATAATATATGAAAGTATTCATATGCGAATGTGAAACGTTCGACAAAAATCCGGTGATCTGGAGACAACGTGCTCGAATTCAGCAAAGCTTAGAAAATTGCTCATATCTAAATCTGCTTCGTCCATGATCTGCAGTTGAATGATTTAATGTATTCGGCCATTATTTCATTACATTTAATGATTATTTGGAAAAAAAGTATTACCCTGCTGATTATAAATTCCACTTCATCTTCAGTTAGTTCTTCTCGAGTTAGGCAACGTATCGCTTTTTCTATATCGTCTCTGCCGATCATGTTGTCTTGGTCGAAATCTTGAAATTTAATAATCGAATCAGTTGGACAATTATAACAATTATACAATACTGTAGCATTTGAAGTGTAAAATAAAGTTTATACCGTATATTCGAAAAGCGTAATTTAATTTCAAGTCCAACGGGGCACTTTCACTAAGAACGGAAAACATATCCAAAAAGTCATTGAATGTTAAATTACCACTTCCGTCAGAAGAGAACACTTGGCATATGCGTTTTCGAAATGGATTCTCCTAAAATGAGCTTGGTAATGTTTTTTGAATTAATTTAAATTCATGTATATGTATATATATATATACTTTGAGCTCCGGCATTTTTTCAATTTCTTCATAAGGTACAGCAATGGCGTTGGTTGCACCTCCTTGCATACTTCCGGGCACGTATCCAGGACTCAAAGCGTAAAAGCGTTTGTAAAGTCTGAAAAAGTGAACATATTTGATATTACAACAAACGTACGAAATATTCTGAACTGTATAGAAGAACTGGCATCGTAAAAAATGGACATACATTTCAGGTAATCGATAAGTTTTTCATTTATGCACAAATAACAAGCAAACACGTTATATATATAGGCAATTCCATAGAATATTCTTCTATTTTTAATTTATTGCATAACTGCTTTGCACTACATTAAAGATATGTTTCATTTTTGGTATATTTTAAATAATTAGATGTTCAAAAAGCGGTTTCAGGTTTATAGAATTTTTTAAGAATCATGTAACAAAACAAAAGGTATATATTAAAATATCAATAATAAACAATTAAGATGCATAGGTCTGCACGAGAAAATTGATCCAACATTTGATCCGATTTGAAAATGCCCAAAGAATATTTTACCTCATTATATCTTTCTTAGTGAAAAAGGTGCAATCTTGATATTCTTCAATTTGTTCTCTGGTAAACACTCCAGCAGTGCCGAATAAATTAATTTGACTAATTCGACGATTAAACAATATATTGCCCATTGTGATTTTCGAATTAGTTTTATTCAATTTGTCACAGTGCCGTGGAAAATGCTACGGAAAAAATATTTTCCTTATTATTTCACTTTCTTCTCGAAAGCAACAATCAGTAAGCCAACACTGACGTTTAGTCGCTCGCGTCAGGCGAGCAGTTGTGATTTTCACCGGGAAGCGATTAATCAGTTGGGGGAAGCTTAAATAGAAGAAGCTGTTATTGGCCGTTATGTTTGCATGTTCTTGCACTGGAAATGTAAAATGCACATTCCTGGGCCCTGAGATCAGTTGTTGTTGAACACATTCTAATCATCTTGCTTGACACCACGTTTCACTATCGATACAATGAATAAAATTCTTTAATTTCCTCTTCCAAAATGATTAAAACATTATCTATTTTTATTAAGCAACTTTTCAATATATTGCTTTATTTTCGTTCAAATTTTTTTAAAAACATTTTCACTAATTTATTGCGTTAATTATAAAAAACTAAATTTTAAACCGATAATAACAAAAAAAACAATAATTTTCATTTCAGGTAAACAGGCAAATTTTCATGTTGCAAAGCTTTTTTCAGTTCACGTTTTTTCATCAAAACATTCGAATATTGCTGTTTGTGATCGTTGGAATGAGCAGAATTTTGAAAATCTCAAACGTTAAAGAAAAAGACACAAAATTTTGAAATAAATCAACAGTTTTTAGTTTGTTCTATTTTTATTAAGCAATCATTCAAAGTGGTCTTGAAAATGACGCACGAATTAATACTACAGTATATGAAATGCAAGTACTTTAAAATTTCGATGGTAGATTTGTTTAAAATAAATACCGCTGCCTTTTGTCACTGCATTGCTATTAAAGGGCACTCTCTTGCTCGAATCAGAGTTGAAGTTACCGCTTACGACCGCACCATGTAATGGTTACGGATTAATAAAAAATCTTCTCACAAAACACTAAATTACCTTATTTATGAAATACAAAAACTCAGGTTCGACGCCTATAGCGAGGCTTCACTACAACAAAATGAATTCTAATACCTGCATCACCACAGATACATTCGAATTCACATGTAACAACGTCTACCAAACATACACAATGGAGAGGGTCATTGTGTAATGAGAAACGTTTATATGTTTGGCAAAGTTCCAATTAAATTTTCTCCACAAACAGAGTGCATTAAGTAAATAAAGAGCAATGAAAAAATGTACAGTAGTTCATATTTTATCAGCAGAAAATGAAGTAAAA
>NW_003526945.1:1919965-1921248 GCF_000181795.1 Trichinella spiralis | reverse complement strand
GGCCCATTTTTGGTCTCTCCATCCTCCACCTGCATTAAATATTTCAAGTCCCATTTCCGGCATGTTTGCCATTTCGCAGAACTCATTTATGCCAGACTTTATCTGTGTGTTTGTATTACATTGCACATTTATCTTTTTTTGAAAAATAAACTTTTTCATTAATAAAGAATTGTTGTTGTTGTTGCATTGTTCTTGGTTTATATTAAAAGAAAAAATTTTTTTTCTTACTTTTAAATAGATTATTAATTTACATGTATTACGTGTATTATTTGATTTTTCCCCATTTTAACTGTTTTGTTTTTGTTCCTATAAACTAATTAATATTGCTGGCTGGCAACTAGTAATGGCAAACATGATTTTCCCCTTTTTAACTAATCCTACATGAGCATCATCGTTAAGAAATAACGCAGTATTGGTCTTTTGTTACGTCTGTGTATTGTGTCTTTGTGTTTTTTTTGTAATGAAGAACTTTCCATACTCGACATCGCCACATCGTATCTTCTCCAACATGCCAATACTTACCTCACTTGACCAACGAACGGAATTGACCAACGAACGCAAATTGACCAACAAACGATTCGATCCAACCTATCCACAACCTTTCACCGATCTTGGCTTTCTCCACTTGTCTTCTTTCTTCTTCATGTCCATTATTTTTCCATGGTTTATTACGTGTTTACTTATTAGTATGCAATGCTTACATGTGTCAGAGGTTTTACAAAGTCAAACTCAAAATAAAAGAATCAGAGAAAAATATTTGAGAAATAAATTGAAAAAGAATAATATGTACAATATAGAGGAGGAAAAAAAGTGAAAATAAAAAAGATTCATAAGAAATAATAGAAGAAATTAAAAAATGAATAAAATGTATAAAATAAAGTAGGGGAAAATAAAGTTTGAATGAATGTTGAAGTTTAACAGTTTGAAAAATAAAAATAAAATAAAAAGAATTTGCTTTTGAAAGTGTTCAAAATAAAACCATGTAAGAAAAGAAAATCAAAAATTACAAAATAAAATGAAATCAAAAATTATTTCGACACATGAAAGCAGTTGCATACATAAATTTTGCTGCGTGAAAGACCAAATACTGCATTAATTCAAAACTCAGCCATGTAGGTTGGTCGTTAACTTAATTACAACTATGGGATAACTTCACCCTTTCGAAGTATCCCAATCCCAGGCCTACAGAATTGGGGTCCCAGGAACTTTGTCTTCTCTTGTCTGCTCGTGTGTCCTCGATCTGCTCGTGTCGTCGCGATCTGCTTCGTGTCGTCCGCGATCTG
>NW_003526945.1:1918970-1919955 GCF_000181795.1 Trichinella spiralis | reverse complement strand
TAAATTTTCTCCACAACAGAGGGCATAAGTAAATAAAGAACAAGGAAAAAAGTACAGTAGTCATATTTATCAGCAGAAATGAATAAAATAAAAATTTGCATGCGAGGTCGTTGGCTTTTGTTAACCTAATAGAAATCATTTCAGTTTGAGGCCGTCCGTGGATGGTAGCTCAGCGTTTTGATTGGAAAATTGACTGAAGACAAACATTGAATCCAAACACTATTTTTGCTTTTTATTCATTATTATTTTTTGGAATAATTTCTGAAAAATAAGTTTTCAATCAACATCTGAAGACAATGAACGTTAACGATGAGAAAATGGCGCATTTAGCAGTAAGTGGCAATTTTTTCATTTTTAAGTCATAATCACTTGACAATACAGTAGAGAATCGAAATTGATTAAATACACCCTGTACGCATTGTTTATCTATTATTAAAATACGATCTTTCGAAAATCACCTTTGCAGTAGCTAACATGCACTTTTAATTGACCACAAGCAAGCTTTTATCCGCAAATTGTTCACTTGAAATTAGCTTCATTTCAGCTACTTGATTTTCTGATTTAAGAAAATTTTCAGACATACGTAGTTGTATTTTGTCTAAGTGAATTTTGTTTAGTTACGGCGTTTTAGTTACTTTATATTTTGAATGGATTTTAAACGTTAAGGTCATTTTTGAATTTTCAAATAGTCCTTTCCTTATTGATAGAATTTAGCAGTGCATTTCTTCTGCTCATATTATGGCTTAGGTTAGACTTTATATTCAGCCAAAAGTTCTAACGCACTAAAAATCGGGTTTCCAACGCTGCATTATGCAAATAACTATCGCTATAACGCTGCCTTATCATCAGTAAGGGTGCGTTTGTTTGTTTAATTTACGTGCCAATTAGTAGCATCGTTGAGCGTTCTCTGAGTTCATTATAGCGTTAAGTAGCTGCTGAAGTCGGTTTCAGAATTACTGACAAGTATTTCATTTTTCTGCTTTTT
>NW_003526945.1:1902027-1909831 GCF_000181795.1 Trichinella spiralis | reverse complement strand
TTTTGTCTGCCCAACAGAGTGGGGGAGATTTTGCATTTTTCCTTGTCTACAAGGGAGGGGAGATTTGCGCTTTCCATGAAAAAATCGTGAGGGTGGGGGAGATTTCGCGTTTTCGTCGATTCAGCGGGGGGGAAGGTTGCTTTTTTTTGTGAATTTTTTTTAAAAAAAAGTTTTCGGTTGCGGTGGAGGCCTGCCTTTCGGTCAGCCCGACCGCCCCCGCGCCGCCCCCCGCCCTCCTGCCCCGGGGACCCCCAAGGCATCATCGCCTCCTAGCCCACGTGCTGGCCTCACGATTTTGGCCGAGATGACCTTGGGTGGATCCATCTGATCCACCCTCGACGGACCAGATGGCCATTCTGATCCGCCGAAGACGTAGCTTCCGCACTAGATGGCGTGCGTTGCCAGGCAGATGTGAATCGTTACGCCTACTAAGCCTTGCCGCCTCATGCACATCAAATTGCCGTCACACCTGATACTCAATATTAATGTACTGTCCTGCAGAACCAACTCATGTTTGCATACTTACCGTATGATTTACAACTCATCATTATTGATTTAATGTATTATGCCTACTTATCTTTTCAAGTAAAACTGACAGCTGTAAGTTGCTGTTTTTTGCTTGCAATTAAAACCCTCTAATTAACTACTAAAAATCCCTGCTAAAATATGTAGTCACGAGTGACGTTATTATACATAATTAGAAAATATTATGACCCACTTTTGTGTTTACATTGTATGTTAATCATTTATTAAAAAACTCTCACTGCTAAAATATGTTGTTACGAGTGACGTTATTTAGCCTAATTAAAAATTAAAATACTCAGTGTAGCATTTACGTTGTATTTTAAACTTTCTAATTAGCATATTAAAATTAATCTCATATTTAATACATTGTTTTCCTACATGTTACGGATTAATAACATTCTATTTATAGAAGATTACTTCCTATTTATAAAAAGATTAAACTCGTTGCACCTTGTCTAAGCTAATTGTTTAATTCATTTATACCAAGTTTACTTTTGCCACTGCCTAATTAAAGGAGACCCCGATTAACATTTTCATAAGTAAAAAATTTATATTCAAACAATAGCTAATTCACAAATAATTAATAAATAAAATTATGCCTATTTATTGTTTACCATATTACATCCCTTAAAGCTGTTTGCATTACACTGTTTTAAAGTAGAAATCTACTTTGACATTACATTCTTTAAAGTAAAAAACTGCTTTATACTAAAAATATATATTTATCACTATAAAGTTAATGAATAATTAAAACTTTTTATAAGATAAAATGTAAATGAAAAACTGATAAACTTTTCTACTTTAAAACAGTGTAATGTAAACAAAAACTGAATTTGCTCAATTATTAGATGAATGAACATTATATTTTATTTATCATTTAAGTTCCTAAATGAATAAATTAATGTATAAAATGTTAACAAATTTAAACTACTTAGCATGATTATAAGGGGAAACTCTCCATGGAGATTAATTTCAAATGTATCATGCCTAAACTGATGAAAGGTGCAACGCCAAATGAACTAATTAAAGGTGTGACGGCAAATCTGATGTCAATCATTGGCCAAGTGTCAGAGCCAGCGTAACAATAACACAAACGCATAGCGACGCTTACCGTTCCTCTTGGGGGAGTAACGATCACCACTAGATTGGCACCGAAACAGAGTCTCGGCACTACGTCAATTGCGAATTTGCATAACTGCCTCTAGGACAGATACGTCTTACGAATTCACATAGGTGTTGAAATCCCATTGCACAAGATTTCAAACAACGTCCATTACCACACAAATGGACAGGGTCATCTCTTTAAAACCGGTCTCTGGCCAGCACGGGACTAGGAGACTCCGCCGAGGGAAGTCCCCGTTAACGGGCAGGAGGGCGGGGGGCGGCGCGGGGGCGGTCGGGCTGAAAAAAAACCTTGCTTGAGATCCCATTGCTGGGATCCGAGCAAGGCGGCAGGCCTCTGGTACCGCAACCGGGAGAGGAAGAGGTGAGCTTTGAAAATATGGACTTTGATCATTTGATACGGTTAGGGTCGCGTCGTGCAGTGTAACCCGTCGAACTCCTGCACACCACCCTATCTCACATTCCTCCTATCCTTGCACTGCTATTCTCAAGCATTTACTTATTCTAATACTCAAACTATAGCAGTGCTACAAACTCACTATGCTCAAAAATCGTCCTTTGAAATGATCGACAAATTATTCAACCATTTCACTTTCCGCAAATGAACCCTAAACTCAACTCGACAAGGCATGGGACATGAAAACGTTCAAATGCGGAAAGCCACTCAAATTTATTAAAATAATACTCATGATCTATGTTCAGTTACTCTAATTAACAATCATCTGAATTAAATGCTCGATAACTTACAGCTCGAATTTATATAAATTACAGACTCAAGAACTCCTCAGTGAACTTTAGCTAATTAGCCTAACTCAAAGAATTATACTTACCGAACTTACCCTCGTCCTCTTGGACGTCCATTTTCATCTTCTATTCTTCTGTATCTAAATGTAGAAGAATTAATTTAATGAAATAATGTTATAATAAATAAAAAACAAAGCCGTTTTTATTGTTCTTCTTCGTCCATCATCGTATTGAAAACGCCATTGTTCATTCGCCGCACACCGTTCGCCTACAATCATTTGAAATGAGTTTCTAGAGCAACTAACAGTAGCCACAGGAAAATTTACATAAAGTTCATTTCTATTGATTAACAAGTATGAAACGTATTCCTCATTTCGTTGAACAAATATTATGCAAGTCACGCATAAGCTCAAAAGCAAACAAATTGAAATGCAAATTTAAATTGAAACTGCACCACGCCTTTGTTTGAAAAGATAAGATTCCTCTATATCTAATAATACACCTTACTCAGTATTTAAAGCAGAAATAGATCGAGCAAACATCGCTGTCGATGCTTCTGTTAGTCAACAAAGTCAATTTAACTGGTGCACTGCTAATATGAAGTTAATTTTCAAACCGCCCAATTTGCATAAAAGACAGACAATGCGCACGTAGCGTTAAACACCGGCTTAAGTAAGTTGGATATGCTACTCAAATATGAATTAGAACATAATGTCAACAAAAAATAAACAATGATTGAGTACACTGGTTGCGATCTATGCCAAGCATAATTAACTATATAAAAATTTTGATTTATCTAATGCTTTCATGGTGCAAAATTTAGAAAACAATATAAAGTCATAATGAAATTAAATTGAAAACAATTTCTGTATGAGAACGGTATTTTTCTGTCCTGCCTAATAGATAACACTGTCCGCTTAGTGATATTTGACCTGCTCAGATCAGAATGAAGTTGAATGCTATAAACAAGTATAAATTGAAAAATTTATCGTCTTCTCTAATTAAATCTTGAGGATTATGCAAAATAACAAATTGAAATATAGATTTGTTCAATACCTTCAACGTTCAGCTCTATGTAACTGAGAATTTTGCTTTAAAATTATTTGAAATTTTTCTCATCTTCAAATTGAAAATTGCTCAAATACTAAAATATACATGCATTCATAGCAATACATCAGGAAAATAAGTTTCACGATTAAATTTTCACCTGAATGTAGCATCCTGTTCTTGCATGTTGATTACGCCGCGCCACTGTTTATCGAACAGTACTGTAATAAAATAATAACTATGCATTTTTCTCATTTGTGTATTACTTAGTAACCTTCTTATCGTTACTTTGGCAATTTAAATAATGTATTTTTCTGCATGTGCGGTTATTATCTTTCAATGATATTATTTTTGAATTATACTTTAACGTAGTGTTATAGCAATTTTTTTACTTTTCCTTAGTTAATCTGCTTTATTTCCAATTTTAGTTTTTTTATGTTCTCATGTAAGATAAAAATGTTTGCTGGAAACACGTCATTTATGTTTAATGAGACTTTTATTTATTTCTCTGACAACATTGAAGCCGTGGTGCCCCCTAGCCGGCTATCATCAGTTACATTAATACGTGCAGATTTTCATATACTTTTAATTTATTGCTGTGTGATTCATGCCTAAATTCCAGATGTATTTTCATGTCGTTTGTGATTTTTTCCTTTTGTGCTTGTTTGCGCACAACGGGACGTCTGATGATTTTCTGCCAAGCTTCCCATTCCCGCGCCAGCTCAACAGAAAGGTCAACCTGATGAACAGAAACAATATTCCTGTGGTCGCCACAAATGCACTTCCTTTCCAAGGCTTCCCTATCTTGCACCTATTTTTCCAAAAATTCGGCCTGCTTTATCATGCACAAATTTCTGGGTCCCATGTTCCAATGGCAGTCACTACGACGCGTTATATTCGTGCAACTTGCCTCTCTGATTACTATATAAATCACACATTGAAACTAAATACCTGTTCTCCACCTTCCCCTCCTGGAACCTCCATTTCAGGTACGAACTCCATCACAGACGAACCATCTCTACTATCATCTCCCTCATAGCCTCAGTCAGTCGAACGTCTTTAAAATTCCTGCAGGAAATGTTGCTCTTAGCTGCTTTCTTTGATTTACAGATTCTTTCGTAACTGGCACTGTCATAAAAGTTTGAATGTGCTTGAAATGGTGCGATCAACAGTATTTACTGATGTTGAGGATGCCGCAAGATGGAATGTCTTGCCTTGTGAAATCGTGATCAGTCAAACCACACTTTACCAGCAGAAAGATAGTTATGGAGTAGAAATAAAACCGTAAGTGCATATTTATAGTTTTGTAAAAGAAAATTATATTCCTTCATTTAATGTTAAATATACAGAGGCGTTAAATTTTGAAAAAGAGGTGAATGCAGCATACAAAAGATTTATCGTGCAAATGTATTATTATAGATGACAGTGTAACGATGAAGAAAATAGTGCCGTTTTTAAATTTAAACAAAACTGGAATCTCAATCACGTGATATAATAACTTTCAAATTAATAATTTTTATTGCATTTCAAACGAATGATACGTTTCAGTTTCGTTTGAAACTGAACTTTTCTATTGCCAGCCCAATATCAATGCCAAAGTCAGAATGAACGTAATCATAATTGCAAGTCCGTTCAGACGTTCTTCTGTCATGGTCCGGTAGTCAGGAAATAGTTTTTTAGACATTTCACTGCAGTAAATCTTCGTTCTGCGCTGCATGAGGTGATTGAGCGAGCTACAGATTGGCAACTTTCCTACATATTAAGATAAGCGCAATGCGCTAACCTCAGAGGCAATTTAAATCAAAATTACCGGGCAGCGTGCATTGAAAATATCCATAACTGTGTCAGTTATTAATGTCAACAACTACCACTCACAAAAAGATGAAATTTCTAAAAAATATATGAGAAATACGCATAAGCATACGTTTTGAGACAGCAATGAATGATTATTTAACAGCAATAATTTCAAAAATTCAATTTAATTCATCGTAAAAAAACGATAAGTGAGGATAATTGTAAAGGATTCGATGGCAGAAAAATTTCATGTACAGAAATTGGAAGTGCTTACTTCCGTTGAAAGAGAGTAACTGATTTAGGAATATCCAAAGCATTTAAATAGGCAGTAGGCAAAATTAGAGCCCATTTCTTCAACAACTCTTTCTTTGATCAACATGAAACTATAACAATCAAAAATAGTCCAAACTTGGAAAACAGATTTTTCACAGATTTTCGCAAAAACAACAAAGTCTATAGCCCATGAAATTATGCAATTTTCAAGAAAAATGTTTTTCGCCAAAAATTAAGATGATTTATATCAGTATTCCCTAACTACAATAAACTTACTCGTACCGCTACTGTTTGCCTATGTGTTGAAATATAACAAAAAAGTAAAAGTTCAATTAGAATTTTTATAAAGGAATGAAAAATAAAAGTTAAATAAATGTGCATATCGCATTAATTTTTACCACGAAGTTATGAACGTTTTTACATCAAAAAAGGAATTTATTTTAATAGGAATTGTTCCTGATTTTCATTAAAGCAACAGGAAGCTTCAAAATTAAAATTCTTTGTTCACTGAATATTTTTGATTTATTACAATTCAGAGATACGAATTATCCAAAATTAATACATCAGAAAGATATTTTCGTACAATGTGTAAGTCTTTTTATTCTATAAATTTCAAATACTCAAACAAGCAACTTTATCAAATTTCTCAACAATTCATTAATTGCGGGTTATAAAAATTTACATACCTTTAATTAGCACAAAATTGCAGGCAATAATCATAAAATTATTTCACAATGTGTCGTACTTTCTGAGAAGCATGGATTAAGTTTCACCCTACAAACTGGTGGATAACACTAAAGATTCGAATAAATGCTATCAATGAGACCAATAGGTTGAAATGAATTGTGAATTAATGTAATTTCAAAGCATTTGCAACGAAGGATTACTCTAAGCGACTACACATTATACTAATTATGCAAATCACCATTGCATGGTTGCTACTTAGCGAAAGTAAATTCAAATAGCCACACACTTGGTATTAATCAGAAGTTTAATAGATGAAAAAGATTGTAAACGGGACCGCATTCCATGAAATGTTTGCATTCAGCAAAGTAAACACTTATATATAACATACGTTTTCATCCGCAGCAATTATAAATTATTTAACAGAAATAATTTCAGAAATACAATTTAATTGATAGTAAAAAATGATAAATTAGTAGAATTGGAAAAAACTTGACAGCAGAAATTCTTCATGTACAGAAACTGGAAGTCTCTTCTCCCGTTGGAAGAGAATTATAAATGGGCGAATGCCCCATGTAATAATATAGTCAACAGACAAATTTAGAGCCAATTTATTCCACAAGTATAGCTTAGGCTCAGTTGAAACTCTAGAAAACTCTTATATTTATCAATAGAAAACTATAACAACTAAAAACAGTAAACAATTCTAAAAAAATTTTTCGCTGATATACGCAAAAGCAACAAAGTCAATAACACATGAAATGTTGCAATTCTAAAAAACTGGACTGAAAATGAAGGAAAAACGACTTGCTCAAAACAACGAAATATTGAACAAAACATCGCAGTTCCAACAAATACCACATTAAAATGTCGAAAAACATTCCTATACCAAAATTCAACTATCGTCCATCCGTTTCAACCGAGTTCCAGATGGGCTGCTACCCTGTGTATTAAGATAGGCACATGGGAACTTGAGAGACTATTTATTCGACATGTACGCGTTTGTTTGCCGTGGAACTTTCCAAAACCTATTAATTTTTCATATTTTAGGAATATAAAACAAAAAGAGCGAAATTTGTGAAAAAAGCCTACTTTCGAAAATTGCAAAAACAGCAAAGGCTATAGCCTTGCTTTTTGAAAAGGCGAAAATTTTAAATTTTTGAGAAAATGGTTTTAATCGATCAGAAAAAATAAGATAATCACTACAAACCTGGTCACACGATTTATAAATGCGTATTTGCCGAGATATTGTCAAAAAAGTTGCATAATGTTGCGATTTTAGTGGGATTAGCAGGAAAGGAAATGAAACATGAAAGCTTGATAGTATAAAATACAATTCAATTTTAGCAATATTTATGCAAACACTTCAACCTATAACCCCAGGAAATGCTGCTGATTCTAATAACATTTGTACCTGAGATTCATTTTTGTAATACCGAAACCTTTTAATTGAAAAAATTTTAATTACGCAATTTTATTGATTGCCAACGATATAGAAAATAAGAATTAATTAAAAGGAACACAATGGAATTTACACTTTTTCATTCTAATATTGGCATTAATTTCTCTCCAACAAATGAATACGTTTACAAATCAAGGAAATTCTGTCAAATAT
>NW_003526945.1:1875146-1877831 GCF_000181795.1 Trichinella spiralis | reverse complement strand
AAAAAAACCCAGCTATATATTACTATTTTGGGATCCGAGCATGGCGACAGGCGTTTGTTTAGCAGCCGTGAGAGGAAGAGGTGCACTTAGAAAATATGGATAATGATCATTTACTACGGTTAGGATGGGGTCGTGCAGTACATGCCGTCGAACTCATGCACACCACCCTATCTCACATTCCTCCTATCCTTGCACTGCTATTCTCAAACAATTACTTATTCTAATACTCAAACTATAGCAGTGCTGAAAACTCACTATGCTCAAAAATTGTCCTTTGAAATGATCGACAAATTATGCAACCATTTCACTTTCCGCAAATGAACCCTAAACTCAACTCGACAAGGCATGGGACATGAAAACGTTCAAATGCGGAAAGCCACTCAAATTAATTATAATAATACTCATGATCTACATCCAATTACTCTAATTAACAAACATCTGAATTAAATACTCAATAACTTACAGCTCGAATTTATATAAATTACAGACTCAAGAACTCCTCAGTGAACTTTAACTAATTAGCCTAACTCAAAGAATTATACTTACCGAACTTACCCTCGTCCTCTTGGACGTCCATTTTCATCTTCTATTCTTCTGTATCTAAATGTAGAAGAATTAATTCAATGAAATAATTTTATAATAAATAAAAAACAAAGCCGTTTTTATTGTTCTTCTTCGTCTGTCATCGTATTGAAAACGCCGTTGTTCATTCGCCGCACACCGTCGCCTACAATCATTTGAAATGAGTTTCTAGAGCAACTAATAGTAGCCTCAGGAAAATTTACATAAAGTTCATTTCTATTGATTAACAAGTATGAAACGTATTTCATTTCGTTGAACAAATATTATGCAGGCCACGCATAAGCTCAAAAGCAAACAAATTGAAATGCAAATTTAAATTGAAAGTGCACCACGCCTTTGTTTGAAAAGATAAGATTCCTCTATATCTAAGAACACACTTTACTCAGTATTTAAAGCAAAAATAGATCGAGCAAACATTGCGGTCGATGCCAATGTTAGTCAACATAGTCTATTTAACTGGCGCTCTGCTAATACGAAGTTAATTTTCAAACCGCCCAATTTGCATAAAAGACAGACACTGCGCACGTAGCGGTAAACGCCGGCTTACGTAAGTTGGATATGCTACTCTAATATAAATTAGAACATGATGTCAACAAAAAATAAACAATGATTGAGCACACTGGTTACGATCTATGCCAAGCATAATTAACTATATAAAAATTTTGATTTATCTAATGTCTTCATGGTGCAAAATTTAAAAAACAATATAAAGTGATAATAAAATTAAATTGTAAACAATTTCTGTATGAAAACGGTATTTTTATGTTCTGCATAATAGATAACACTATACGCTTAGTGATATTTGACCTTTTAAGTTGAAAATGATATTGAATGCCATAAGCAAGTGTAAATTGAAAATTTTATCGTCTTCTCCAATTAAATCTAGACGATTACCTAAAATAGCAAATTGAAATATGGATTTGTTGAAAACCTTCAACGTTCAACAATATGTAACTGAGAATTCTGCTCTAAAAGTATTTCAAGTTTTACGCATCTTCATATTGAATATTGCTCAAATACTTAAATATAGATGCATTCATAGCAAAACAACAGGAAAATAAGTTTCAGTATTAAATTTTCACCTGAATGTAGCATCTTGCCTTCGCATCTTAGTTACGCATCGCCCCGTTTATCGAACAGCACTGTAATAAAATAATAACTATGGATACAGTCTTTGCATTTCTCTCATTTGTGTATTACTTAGCAACCTTCTTATCGTTAATTTTCAATTTAAATAATGTATATTACTGTATATCTAATTATCGATTACCTTTCCATGATTTTATTTCTGAACTATGCTTTAACTTTATATTAAATGATGCTTTTACTTTTCCTCATTTTATCTGTTATATTTCCTTTTTATGCTTTGTATTCTGTGCTCATGTAAGATAAAACTGTCTGCTGGAATCACGTCATTACTGACCGTGGTGCAGCCAAGCCGGCTATCATCAGTTGCATCAATACCTGAAGATTTTCATATACTTTTAATTTATTGCTTTGTGATTCATGCCTGAATTCCAGATATATTTTAATGTCGTTTGTCATTTTTGCCTTTTGTGCTTGTTTGCGAACAACGAGACGTCCAATGATTTTTTGCCAAGCTTCACATTCCCTCGTCAGCAACAACAAAAAGGTCAATCTGATTAACAGATACAATTTTCCAGTAGTCGCCACAAATGCATTTCCTTTCCACGGCTTCGCTATTTTGCACCTATTTTTCCAAAAACTCTGCCTACTTTATCATACGCAAATTTCTGTCCCACTTCTCAATGGTTTTCACTATGACGCGCTTAATGTCTGAAAATTTTTCTGGTTTGAAAACGAATTTTATCTTTAATCTTTCCAATGTTTCTTTTGCCCCTGTTCACCCAAGTTATTGTTTTCCTTCGTATATTTTATTTAAATAAAAAATTAAAAATCTGCAATATTATTTACAAACAAAAAAAATTTATTTATACATTTAGTGTACATTGTATACTTTTCTATTTCAACATCTGAAACAAAAATCCGACTAGTGCGTTGAATAAACACACCAAATGGCCCATCTAACTATCATTTCCACTTTGCAACCTTTCCACTGCCATATTTATACTGATCATGAAA